>NC_056737.1:1554167800-1554175300 GCF_019279795.1 Protopterus annectens | reverse complement strand
ATGTTTATTGATAATGTTTCTGATCATATTGATATTTCTGCCATAAGTAGTGATAAATCTGACACATGTACTTTTGTTCTTAATCTGATAATGTAATAAATCATCCCTCTCTAGACTATTAGCTCTACTCTGGGCAGACACAATATCAAATCTATCATATCCCCTATTGGTAAACCTCTGACTGAGGTCCCTACTATTGATATTCCTCCATGTTTGAACTGAAATTGAGATATGGGAATACTCCTGATGGTGTGTGGGGGGTGTAAACTTGATGCATGTAACTTGGTGGACAAAGTATTGTCTGGGTTCCTGTAAACAGTGGCGTCCAAAAATTGATGGAGTTTTTATCATACGTTACAGAAAATTCAAGTCCCCAGACATTGTCATTCAGATACTCAACAAATTGTAACCCACATCAGCCCGCCACACCAACCAGCAGTCGCCCAGGTAACGTCTCCAAATGTCCATTTCCACCTGAAAGATGTTGTGTGATATATCATATATCATGTATTCTTCGACATAGGCCATGAAAAGGTCAGCATATATTGGGCAAAAGATGCCCCATAGCTGTTCCTTGTAGCTGCCAATAACATTGGCCTTGGAAATACAGAACATTCTTATTTAACACATGTTCAGACATACATATCAAAAGAGTGTTAAACCCAGGTGCGTATAAGTTGACCCTTTCCAACCAATATTGAATAGATTGCAGACCAGTGGGGTATACTTGTATATAATGATTTTACGTCCAAAGTACATAGATACCATTCGGGTTCCAATTGGGTCTCCCTGATTAACTGCAAAAATTGTGTGGTGTCCTGCAACCTAGATCTTATATGTCCCAAAAGAGGTTTCAGATATTTGGTAAGGAAGGCCGATAAGGGTTCGGTCAGTGAGCCTATTCCAGAGACTATTGGTCTACCAGGTGGTTTGTTTAAAGACTTGTGGATTTTGGGTAAAAGATACAATATCTGTTTGGACGGTTCAGAAACCATAAGTGAATCCAAACATTTCTTGTTTATAATACCCTCCTCAAAAGGAGTCAATCTCATCCTTAAATACTGGTGTTGGATCTATGGACATGTACATGTAACACTTAGCATCAGACAGTTGGGTTAACCCTTCCTGGACATAATCCGCAGTGTTCCAAACCACAACTGCACCTCCCTTATCAGCAGGGACAATAACTATATCTTTATTATTACATAAGTTATCCAAAGCTATCCTATCATCCGGAGTTAGGTTGCTGGCCAACATGATATGTCCCATATTCTCAAAGTGAATATCCTCAAAATAGTGTCCATAAAAATGGAAACGTGTTTATTCACAGGAGGTTGGAATGAGGACTTACCAAAGAAGTCCTCAGATGGCTCTGACTTGTTATCATCAAAGAACAATCTAAGATTTAGAGTCCGGCAAAAAGCCTGTAAATCCTGTACTATGTGATATTCCTGGCTGAAAATGAGGGAATATAGTTCAAACCCTTATTCAAAAGGGCAACCTGTTCATCTGTTAGTATGGTTTTAGATAAATTCAACACATTCTGAGTTGGCTGACATATCTCCTATTTCAGGAAGTTGTCCAAAGTCCTTGAAAGGAGACCGGAGTGATTGGTCTTTCTGTGCTTTCTGCCCCGGTGTCCCTTGCCCCTCTAAAGGGAAATTTTATTTGTTTTCTTCCTGTTTGGTGAGACCCTCTCCCTGACCCCTCAAAATCCGTGAGAGGATTCATCACCAGGCGTGCTATATGAACTGTCCCCTTCTTTTTAAATTGAGGCGAGGTCTCTTTTGGTTTGAGTGGGGCCTGTCCTAACCTGATTGGTATCCGCGAAATCTAACTGATCTGCTGAAATCAAACGGTTTACCCTGTTGGTAATCAGAGAAGTCACGATGAAACTTCTTAATTTTACGTTCCTTTAAAGTTTTTTCATGCTCCATCAATTCTAAGGACAGTTTTTTAATATTATCCTGATATTTCAAAGAGGATTCAAACTTTTGAACCTCAGTACATATATTTTTAATTTCCAGTATATTGGAATCTACTGTCCTTTCATAATATTGTAACAAAATGTTCACAAATGTCATGGATCCCGTCTGAAGAGCCTCCTGCCAATTTTGGTTTAGTTTGTCATCTGGTCTCCCCACTAGAGGTTGTGTTAAGTATACGTATTAATCCCCTGGGAGCCATGTTTTGTGAATATGCTTTAAATAACTTAAGATGCCAGATGTTTGATCTAAGGGTTTTAAATGCTTTGGTGATTGAATGAAAAAACATATCACAATCTACCAAAGAAGTCTGAGCCGAATTGACGGATCATTGTCTCAATACCAAATACAGCTATGTCTTGCCGATCAGCACATAATCCAGACAGAATACTATTTAGATCCATGTTGTGAATAATGTTTGATATATGCTACTATTAATGACTGATGGAGCACAAAAATAACAAAGGTGTATAATATTTCAACCCAATACGTAATACAATAGTAAGGCCCAGTTGCATCAAAATTGAAAGATAATTAGACACCAATCCCAAATGAAGAGTCACAAGGGTGGGCAGAAAGCATGGATTAAACAGAAAAAACAAGGACTAATAAATGGAGGTAAGACACCATGAATAGCACAAAAAGTGAATTACAGTATTCCATATAAAACTGTTAGCTTGTATATTAAGCGTCCAAACCTAAGAATGGTTAAATGTTAAATAATCCAAGGGTTGAGTCACGATTCCAATAAATCGCTAAAATCTGCCCCAATGAACCTGACTGTCAATTATAAGTAACGGCTGATACTAGACGTTGAATTCAAATGCTAGGACACACAACTGAGAATATTTGATCACTGAGAAAAAGATCAAAACACTGGATCCACTGAGGACACCATACACTCCATAAACCAAGGAAGGATTTTATAAGTATATATAGAACAAATGATTAATGGTGCAACAAACAAATATGAACCTTTCTAAAGAACCAGTTCGTGGTCTGATTAAATAGAATTCCTTTGATCAAACAATGCCCCACTCTCAGCTGGATGACTCCTCTAATCACTGTACAATTTATTATTGTATTAACACCCATATAACATATTCATCCGATTGACACACAAAAATAATTAGTGGAAGATGGTACAAATTTTAATTGTGATTGGGGGACGAGTGCTTCTAATAAGACAAACAGACTGATGATTGGCAATAACTAGCAAATATAGTTACTGTAAATTCTAATATGGATTAGTACAACAGTAGGAGTAGTATTTCCGTTTGTATACTTCTAAAGAACTGTAATCCCAGACACTCAGAATCTAACATCATATGATTAAATCACAACCATTGTTGTCCCTCTTGGACTCATACACTAGAGTAGTTGCAATTATAACCCAATACAATTAGACATGCAGCCTGTGTTCATAAGTTATCCTCTCTATAATGGTATCCCATATTATATGTATATAACATACTAAGGTCTAAAGCGCCATTAAACTGAAATATATTATAATGATATAACAAGTATAGTCACAACTATTCATATATATTGTGTTCGCTTTACTCAGTACCTATAACCACCTAGTATATTGGGGGGGGATAACATAAATGGTCATATGCCTGTTATAAAAGTGTCAGTATATTGAGGTCTAAGACTTTATGTGAATTAAGCCCAGCATAACCCAATTCACAATCTAGTTGTCACACATAGACTGATGCCCCTACACAAGTTAACCGACACTTCTGAAAGCCAAAGGCTAAGTATTTCTTTAGTTGTCAATATAATACATATGGAGGTTCCGTTCACAAACTGTCTGAATAATCACAGCAGTAAACCAAATATAGCTTAAATGCTGACTAAAATAGGGCCAGACACATGTAATTATATCATGTACCATGGACTGATATGCACAATCATGTAATATATACAAAGTAGTCGTTAGGCAAAATAGTAATCTTAATTATAAGCCAAAAAGGTGTACAGACATATGCTGTCCAAAACCAATAGTTGTTTGTATGTAATATTAACCATAGCTAAAATAAAACCATGATTCCAGTCCTAGTACCAACTTGGTTCAAAACACTCCATGTACCAACTGGTTATATAAAGTTGCATAAGACAATTACAGTGATTCCAATAGTTTCCCCTTAAATGTAGAAATTAAAAAACATTCAACATTTAAAGTTAATGTCCCCCTACTCGATGGAAGGGTCCCAAGTCCTGGTCCTGCAATGACCACAAATAGTTATCGTCCTTTGACTGTCGCCCTTTAGCATCAAGAGTACATGCATATAAAAGTACAAAAGCACTGAAGTTCTACAGTACTTCACATGAACCCAACAAATTTCTTAGGCCTTATTAGTATCTTACAACCTCACTCACCCTAGAACATAACAGGTGTAATAAAAACACCTTCCGTAAATATAGGCCTAAAAAAATGAACTGTGTGAAGAATCAGTTGTTGTTCAAATACACGTTTGATACATCCCTAGGTTGCAAAACATACAGATATATAAATATACCCAACTATCGAGGCATTAAATTGCTTCAAAACCAAGTATCAATTAAACACTCGACACACTATCAGATATCACAAATAAATCAGCGGCAGTATTGCCAGTTAACAAAATGTAATAAACACAAAATTGTCCATATCACATTTGTCCCTGTTGGTTGTACGGACCCCATAGGTTCATGATAGAAAAAGCCAACCCAAAAAGCGCTTCAAAAAGCGTCGCTCAAATGAGAAAATTCAGTGTGTTCCGATCATCAGTCACAATCCCATAAATGCCCAAAAAAGTCCCACACATAAAGACTTATATTTTATATGAAATAACAACACAACAGTTAAATATTAATGTCAATTCTTTGAATTGTTATCCTCACCCACGACAAACGGACATATCAAAAGTACATCCAAATGAAAGGAAGTCTAGACCTCAGCCGTCGATGTGGCCGTAATCAAAACAAAAAGCCCAACGATAACGCTAAGCTCATTAGCTCAGATGCTGATGTTCCAAAGTTACTCACACTTATGGATTAACCGCTGCCGCCGGCTGAACCAATATGGCGCCCACCAAAACCGACAGCTGTGCCTAGCTCCTTCAGGCAGACTTGTACCCACATAAATAAACAGGACTAAATGTCTGCTGCCAGCCCACTGTTGAAAACAAACATGTGAGCCTATAGAAGCAGATATACAAGAAATTGCCACCATAAATCATCAGCCAGAAACAGGCTGAAAGCGACTCCCTGCTCGGTCCCCAGCACAGAATGAAGACACAGAGCAAACCAAGTCCTATGCGAGGAATGCGGTCCAAACCAAGTAGAAAGCACCAAATAGACCAGCAAGGCAGCACGGAGTTCAATATATTTATTTAATACTTATATACTTAAATAACAGACTAGTTTCGGCAAACAGCCTTCTTCAGTGTAAAACAGTATAGTCAAGTTCCTTTTAGTCATCCATTTAAATACATAGCAAGAGCCAATGAAAAATTGAGCTCATGAATATTCATGAAATTGAAACATATTTTTTAAAAACTTAATGTTTTTGTCATACAAATATACAGAGGGTAACATATATAATAATAAAGTCAGTCCTGAGCAGAGAAGATAGCAACCCCAAATAAATGTATACATATAATTTGACAAGTTGTTGGTATAATATAGCATATCTGTCTAGCCATATAATTATATTCATATTTATCTTTTTATTCTGTACTTTAATAGCCACTGGCACTAGATATTGAACATATATTCGTCAAAAGCACCAAGGGTATTGTATATCAAGTACTTATATTGAGATGGCTCAGACTCGCTATATCTTCTTTGGTAGATTGTGATATGTTTTTTCATTCAATCACCAAAGCATTTAAAACCCTTAGATCAAACATCTGGCATCTTAAGTTATTTAAAGCATATTCGGCACAAAACATGGCTCCCAGGGGATTACAGTCTGAACACAACCTCTAGTGGGGAGACCAGATGACAAACTAAACCAAGATTGGCAGGAGGCTCTTCAGACGGGATCCATGACATTTGTGAACATTTTGTTACAATATTATGAAAGGACAGTAGATTCCAATATACTGGAAATTAAAAATATATGTACTGAGGTTCAAAAGTTTGAATCCTCTTTGAAATATCAGGATAATATTAAAAAACTGTCCTTAGAATTGATGGAGCATGAAAAACTTTAAAGGAAGTAGAAGTTTCATCTGATTACCAACAGGGTAAACCGTTTGATTTCAGCAGATCAGTTAGATTTGCGGATACCAATCAGAGTTAGGACAGGGCCCAGTCGCACTCAAAGAGACCTCGCTCAATTCTTAAAAGAAGGGGACAGTTCATATATACGTCTGGTGATGAATCCTCTCTCCCGGTTTTTGAGGGTCAGGAGGTCTCACAAACAGGAAGAAAACAATAAAATTTCCCTTTAGAAGGGGCAAGGGGGGGGGCAGAAAGCACAGAAAGACCAATCACTTTTGGACAACTTCCGAGATATGTCAGGGCCAACTCAGAATGTGTTGAATTTATCTAAAACCATACTAACAGATGAACAGGTTGCCCTTTTGAATAAGGGTTTGAACTATATTCCCTCATTTTTCAGCCAGGAATATCACATAGTACAGGATTTACAGGCTTTTTGCCGGACTCTAAATCTTAGATTGTTCTTTGATGATAACAAGTCAGAACCATCTGAGGACTTCCGTTTTGGTAAGTCCTCATTCCAACCTCCTGTGAATAAACACGTTTCCATTTTTATGGACACTATTTTGAGGGATATTCACTTTGAGAATATGGGACATATCATGTTGACCAGCAACCTAACTCCAGATGATAGGATAGCTTTGGATAACTTATGTAATAATAAAGATATAGTTATTGTCCCTGCTGATAAGGGAGGTGCAGTTGTGGTTTGGAACACTGCGGATTATGTCCAGGAAGGGTTAACCCAACTGTCTGATGCTAAGTGTTACATGTACATGTCCATAGATCCAACACCAGTATTTAAGGATGAGATTGACTCCTTTTTGCGGTTAGCCTTTGAGGAGGGTATTATAAACAAGAAATGTTTGGATTCACTTATGGTTTCTGAACCGTCCAAACAGATATTGTATCTTTTACCCAAAATCCACAAGTCTTTAAACAAACCACCTGGTAGACCAATAGTCTCTGGAATAGGCTCACTGACCGAACCCTTATCGGCCTTCCTTACCAAATATCTGAAACCTCTTTTGGGACATATAAGATCTAGGTTGCAGGACACCACACAATTTTAGCAGTTAATCAGGAGACCCAATTGGAACCCGAATGGTATCTATGTACTTTGGACGTAAAATCATTATATACAAGTATACCCCACTGGGGTCTGCAATCTATTCAATATTGGTTGGAAAGGGTCAACTTATACGCACCTGGGTTTAACACTCTTTTGATATGTATGTCTGAACATGTGTTAAATAAGAATGTTCTGTATTTCCAAGGCCAATGTTATTGGCAGCTACAAGGA
>NC_056737.1:1553644392-1553862300 GCF_019279795.1 Protopterus annectens | reverse complement strand
AAAATGGAAAATAGCCCGGTTAACAAATGTAAAATAAAAATAAAATAAAATAAATAAATATAGAAGTTGAAAGAGACACTTCAATAGACTAAAGACTGTGTGTAGAGAAGTAATAAACATTACTAAGATTTATGATAACAGAGGTTTATGGACTGGGGGATGGGAATGCAGCACAGTATAGCAAATGCAAAATGATACAATAATACAGGTGCCTAGTGTAATTAATGTAGAAGTAAACGGGTCTGGTGAGATACTGGGGACAACCAAAGACATCTTGTTTCTGTGGTAAAAATGATCATTTGATTAATAATTGTGATAAAAGGAAATGTTTTATTTGTGGTAAAGTTGGTCATGAGGTAAAAAATTTGAACTAAAATGCATTACTATGAAATGATAGGACATTCATGGATGGATTGTAAGGCAAAAGAAAATAATGTACAAGAAAGAGAGGAATGTATAGTAAATGAGGCAGCAATAAAATTATTTTATTTTATTTTATTTTACATTTGTTGACCAGGCTGGTCCAACTGGATATACGTCCATTTTCAGCAGAGGCCCGGGGAGAAAAGCTCCAAGTGAAAAACATTAAACATTAAAAAACAGAGTTACAAATATAGCTCAGATAAAAATAACAATAGCATGATAGTATTTTTACAGTGGCTACAATAAGCAAATAAGTACATATAAGGGTATTCAAATTGAGCATGTTAAAAAAGTAAGTTTTAGTAAAGATTTGTAAGATGATAAACTAGGAGCAAATTGCAGTCTAGTCAGGGTTAGAACAGGGGCAGAGCCAGTGAGTTAAGAGGTGAGTTTTGAGTTGGGATTTAAAGCTGGGAAGAGAGGAGAAATCAATGAGGTTGGAAGGAAGGGAGTTCCAGGCTTTTCCTATTGTGTTAGAGAACAAGGAGTCACCTGCCAAGTTGTTGGATTTACAGGTAAATATTAGAAGTTTGTTAGAAGAATGTAGGCTTTTGAGGTTACAATAAGGACTAATAAGGGTAGTGAATATAGGGGTGTTGGTAGGTTTCTAGAGGATTTTATGGGCTAAGGAGAGCTGGTAAAATAAGATTAGATTTTTCAGCTCAAGCCATCCCAATTGTTTTAAGTTTAAGCAGTGGTGAGTTCTAAACGTGGAGCCAGAGGCAAATCTGGCAATACTGTTGTAGGCAACAGCCAGTTTGGCGAGGTTAGTTTTGGACAAATATGTATAGATGGGGGAGGCGTAAAGGAGGTTAGAAATCAGATGGGAATGGGCAATGGAAGTTCTGGCAAGTGGTGTAAGAAATGGTTTAATTCTAAACAGGGAGCCAAGTTTTCTGTTGACTAATTTTATTGTGCTGTTAATGTGAGAGTCAAAGCATAGGTTGTTGTCTATCTCTACTCCAAGAAGCCTGGTGGAGGGGTCAGGAGATATGTAGGTGCCATTACTAGACAAGACAGAGAAGTTGAGTGGAGAGGATTTTCAGGTGGGGGAGAAAAGTAACAGTTTGGTTTTCTTGGGGTTTAAGATTAAGCATCTTTTTAAGAACCATTTTTCAACATTTTAGAAAGTCTGTTGGGTGATAGAGTGCAGTTCAGAGGGGGATGAGGCAGAACAAATCAAAGTAGAATCATCAGCATATTGTATACAGGTAGCAGAGGATCATTAATGAAAATAGAGAACAGAAGAGGGCCAAGTATTGAGCCTTGCGGGACTCCAAGGGTAATAGGTAGGAGGTTGGATAAGTTGTTTTGCCAGCGTACTGCCTGTTGTCTGTTATGAAGATATGATTTGAACCACTTTATCACACCAGCATCAAGAGCAAACGTTTTAAGTAAGTTTAACAGTATATGGTGGTTGACCATATCAAAGGCTTTGGATAGGTCAATAAAGAGAGCAGAGGTAAGTATGTTATTGTTCCGGTTTTTGTTGATGTAGTCAGTAAAGGAAAGGAGGGCTGAAGTGGTGCTGTGGAAAGGCCTGAAGCCATGTTGACAGTCAACTAGTAGGTTGTGATTTAACAGGTGTTTAAGAAGTTGTTTTGGATGCATTTCTCCATGATTTTAGCTAAGGGGAGAGCAAGGCTATGGGACGCTAGTTTGAGAGTTCTGTAGAGATCCCACCTTTATGCAGGAGAATGATATGTGAAATTTTCCAAAGTGAAGGAATGTAGCCTTCAACAATGGTTCTGTTAATCAGAATGGAAATGGGATAGGCTAGTGGACTGGCTGCAATTTTTAGATACTGAGCTGGTATAAGGTCAGCAGAAGGAGAAGAGGTTTTAGGTTGTGGAGAAGAGAACAGATAAGTGAAGTGGGTACAGGCTGCAGTTGAAAAGTGGGAATGGAAGTGTTAGAGGAGGAGGACTGAGGGGAGATATTTGGGGCTAGTTGGTTAGCTAGAGACTGGACAATTTCAGAGAAGAAGGTATTGAAGGCATCAGCAATTTGTTTTGGGAAGTGCGTAAGGGGCATGGGGTGTCATTGTGGCCAGGCTTTAAGAGAGAATTTATGCCTGCCCAGAACTTTTGTGGATTTTGTTGATTAGCTTGTTGTAAATGGCAGTTGTAGTTTCTTTTATCTAGAAGTACAGCTTTTTTAGTGGAATTTCTTATTTGTCTAAAATTAAGTTGGTTAGAGGGATCTTTAGTGCTACGAAATTTGGTCCAGAGTTTATTGTTCAGGATAATTTTATGCCTTGTATCTTTTGAGAGCCAAGGGGCAGGTTTTGAGTTAATTCTAATAGATCTTAAGGGAGCATGAGAGTCTAGGATAGAAAGGAACCTGGAGTTGAAGTAAGCTACAGCATCATCCAGTGGCAGTTGTTTAAGAGGAGACCAGTTGCAAGCATTTAGTTCTGTAAGGAAGCTTTCAGGGTTGAAGTATTTATTTGATCTGACCATTTTGTATTTAGTTAGGTTAGGGTAGTAGTTTTATGTCTGATTAGATAAGTAAGAGCATGGTCACTTAAATCATCAGTTAGTGTCCCTACTGTATAAGTTTGGCAGTGACTATTTATCAGAATCCAGTCCAATATGCTTTCTTTGTTGTTAGTTTTGTTAGTTCTGGTTGGGGCTTGAATGGTTTGTGAAAAACCATGAAGATTTAAGAGGGTGGGGGGGGTCTGCAGAGGTACAGGTTTTAAAATCTATATTGACATCGCCTAGCACTATGGTTTCTTGTGGGAACTGAGTAGAAAGCCAGCTAAGGATCTCTTCTAGGGAAGTAATATTATTTCCAGGGGCAAGGTAGGTGCAGCTTATATAGATGGCTTTCTGTGTATTAAGTTGCAATTTGGAGATAAGGATTTCGGCATTACTTATAGAGGGAGGTTTTTCATGTTTGATAGTAATTTGCATACCTGTTTTGTAAAGAATAGCTATCCCACCACCCTTTTTGGCTATATGGTCTAGTCTGAAGATGTTGTAGCCAGGGGGAGTAATCTCATTGTCTAGAGTTGTTGGTTTGAGCCAGGTTTCAGATAGGCAAAGGATGTCGAAAGCATGTATGTCTAGCAGTGCATGGAGGTGGGCAATCTTATTATTAATGCTGCGGATGTTAAGGTGAGCTACAGAGAGAGAGAGTTATTGGGTTTGGAAGGTAAGTATAGGCAAGAGGGAGGGGGACAGAGGGGTTTTAGAGTAGCATTGTTGTTAGGACCAGGGTTGGGATAAATGTCATCTGCTAGAAGGGAGAGGAGTAGTCTTTTTATTAGGTCAGAGGGTTTGGTGAGGAAGTGTATGGATTTTTTGTTAACCTGATTAGTGTAGGAAATGTGTATCTTTCTGTGAAACTTTGCAAGAAGGTAGCATGGAGAAGAAATTATGTTAGAGAATGGTTGGAATGTGTTTTGGGAAGGTGAGCTCAAGTGTTGACTGAGGGAGTGCGGATCTTTAAGGCTAAGATGTTCATATGAGGTAAGGAGGTAGGGCAACAAAAGGAAAGGAAAACAGAGAAAAGGAGGATATGTTTAAAATAAGAAGAGGTTAGTAGAGGAGGCATAGTGATATGGAGGTATATGAAAGAGAAGTAGGGAAGTAGAAATGGAAATGCAGACATGAAAGAAGAAGGAAGATGTGTATGTTGTATTGATGCAGGTGGATAGGTATTGGATTAAAATGAGGAGAGGGGTAAAGTGTGAATGGAGAGGAATGGAGGTGGGAGTAGTTAGGGAAGTATAAGTTTAGGAGTACTGGGGGCGGGTTGAAATTGGGGGCAGTGTAGGGGTGCGGAGCATGTAGAGACAAGTGAAGAAATGTCAGCAAAAACAATCTGTGAGTAGCTGACCACTGAGGTACTTTCAGCTGATACAGGTAAGTAATGAGGGTAAGAAACAGTGGTAGTGTTAGTACAGGATATCTAAGAGCAAGTATGTAGTAAAGTACTTGTGTGGGAAATAGAGGGATGGAAAGAGGTCCTAAGACTGGGCAGTAGAAAGCTCCTTAGACTTCCTTGTTAGTTTAGGATTAGATCACTATTTCAGTTTCAGTTCAATTCTGGGGAGAACAGATAGGTGTACTAGGAACTAGCCTAACATCTAGTGGGCAAAAAAAGATTACAGCCAAAGACTAGAGAACAGAGATGGATGGTGAAAGGTAAGACAAGGCTTTATAATCAGTTACAGGAGATAGTGCAAGGATAGGAAAGAGTATAACTATTTAGGGGTAGAGGGAGGGTATGGCTGCTGGGTATTCTGGCAAGGTACCATGCTTGATAGCATGCGCAAGTTACAAGGCAAGATACAGCTTTACCGCTAGGTTTGGTTAACGCTTACTTTCTTGCCTCCTTGGTAGCAGGGTTATTAATCAGGACGGCAAGATAATTTCTATATGGATTAGATGGTTGGAATAGTTTGCAGGGGTTCTTTCACCAGGTAGTTAGACTCTCAAAACCCTAGTGTGGGATAGTTGAATTGAACCTAGGAATGGTGGGGAGAAGCGACATAAAGATGGGGTAAGAAAACAGCCGTTTACACAGAAATTAGGGTAGTGAACACAGTATATTAGTTCAACAATACACATATACATTCATAGCTAAGAGTTCAGGCAATTGGCAAATGCATGCTACTGTATCTGAGTCAAGGAGGCATTAGTACATTTTAATCTTACAAGAGATAGGGTAGAGTTCAAGTAGATTAATACAGTCTAGCTAAGAATGCCTTTTAGTACAGTTATGTTCAACTAGGGATAAAATATTATAAACAGTGAGCTCTGAGGTTATTTGTAACATAAGATTCAGGTGGTAGCAACCCTTGAGGTGTTACATTTGAATTGTTTCCTTGCTAGCGACAACAATAGTACAGGTAGATAAAATAGCTTTACAGGTCAATTAAATCATTTCCACATTGCATAGAAGAAAAATATGCTTATTATGTTAAATTGAGTCAAATGTTAATATAAGTAGCAAACAACAGCAGCATGTATCACCGCTCATGCAATTCTGAAGTACCGCAAGCACTTCACCACTTCTATAGTTGCTTTGCTTGTATTGAGAGTAACAAACAGGGAGGCAACAGCTTGTTGCTTCCAAATGTGGATCTAGGCTAGCATCACCGCTAGGTAAATGAGGGCTCTGAGGCTATGTTCAAATGTTTAAAAGATAACATAGACATGTTACAAAAAGATACATTTAAATATATTCCAATCAGCATACCGAACATTGTACATTGCAACTTACAGATGAGATCCCTACCTATAAGATTAAGAGGTGCAGAGGTTCCAATGAGAAATGCATGTTGGTCTGTCAGTGGTTCCAGCTGAATGAGATCTGAAACTGTCTTGGGGTAGTCTAAAGAGACTCCTGATACTCTAATTCCTCAAACCGAATTTTGAGACAAAGGGAGATTCTTAGCTGCAGAAGCATTCAACATTTATCTAGTAGCTCCAGTATCTTTTAGAAAAGGGACGTCGCTGTTTTGGACTTTAATGTTAACAAATGGTCCTTTGTGGTGTTTGGGTATAAAATGAAACAGCTGGGATTCCTGTTTATGGCTGTCCTAGTTATCTTGTTGCCTGACTTGTGGCTGCCAAGGAATGTTCCATGTAGGAGGTTGTTGCCTCACATTTTGGTGGATATTTTGATTTATCATGAGGGCAGCTGAATATCAAATGGATTGTTAGATGGCATTGTTGCATTTACTGGATGTAGGAGAGGACAATTGTCCTTCCAGTGACCACTTTGGTTACAATTAAAACATGGATTTGTTCCCTGACCTTGGGGTATTCTGTGGAAATGGTCCTTGATTTTGAGAAAATATAAACTATTATGTCCCCTTTTTCCACCTCTATTTTTCCCACTGCTTCCAGTAAACTGTTGGAGCTGTAGGTTTAATATTTTTCTTGTCATTCCTGTTTTCTATGAATAAGGGTGTCTGCTAAATATTGTACCTGATTAACAAGTTTATAAAGTCTTAAACTTTGCCAGGTTAAACAAACCTTTTTAGCTGATCTCAAATGGGGGTTAATAAGCCATTAACAAAAGCAGCTGAGATACCACTTGCTGCTGGACCTTCAGTAGGTTCTGTATAACCTGAGAAGGCTTCAGAGGCATCTGTAATCTGCCATAAATAGGATTCAATTGAATTGTACTCTCTATGTGTGACAGCATTTATTCAGGACCAGTTAGCCACTGGGGGAATACTGCAGTAATAGCTTGCAATAAATGAGTCCTAGCTGCCTGAAAAAACTCTGCATTTGTATGTTGGGGAATAGGGTCTGGTATATTATCATGATCCTAAATGCATTTAAATAACTCAGGTGAGATAGAATGTGTCCATTACTGCGCCAAGATTCTCTAAAGTAAGGATTTTGCAGCTGAACATGCCCTTTTAAAATTCTTGCATATTTTTCTGGGTTTGTTCTGATTGATGGAAGACAATCTAAAATAGTTTGGAAATCTACCACAGACCAAGGGCAGACTACATTTAAGGTAGAAGGGGCTGCTTCATCCCTGCCAAGTGCTGGGTTCGGGACTTCTCGCAAGGGATATACACGAGTGGTTGGAGTAACTATACTATCTCTCTCTTCCTCTGAGGAAGAACTAAAATTGTCTTTATCTGGATCAAAGTAATACCCCCATCTATAATTATTGGAAATTACATAACAAATTTGTATGGTCACAGCTTTTGATGTCTAGGAAGAGAAGAAAATAGTTTTAGGCTAGCTAGAAGATGTAGGTGACTGAGAGGGTTGAGTCATTGGCAAGTGGAGGTGGACAACTCATAAGATTGCCTTCCTTGAGAAAGTGGTGAGGTGGAAGAAGAAATATCAAAATCCTGCTGGTCAGGGGAAGATGGTACATTATAGGTTGGTGGTGGTGCAGTGGGCAAAACTAAGCAGTTATCATCAGATGACTTATCACAGCTAAGTTTAATTTCTGTAGTTCCCTAAAGGGATAAAGCCCATAATCACCTTGTCCCTTTCAATCAGAATATTGCATACAATTAACTATCTTATTAGCCACTTGTAACTGTGTTTTGAGTTTAGTAGTATTATGTTTCAAACTACTACTATTTTTCCCTATCTTTACATTCTACCTGCCATGCATTAAAGGCTGACCAGTTGCCAGGAAGGATTTTGTTACCTTTTTCTTCAAGTCTTTTTTGCAAGTTTAATAAAATATTCTTATCAAAGTGCCTGTGTGTGGAAAACTCAATTTACCATCATTTTTAGTGAGCTCATACTATTTATCTAAATAAAGGGGTACATGTCAGTACATCGACAAGTTAGAAGATCGACATCCACTTCACCGACACATTAAATAATCGACACCGCAAATCATGGACATTTAACAAGTAAGAAGTTTAAATTTCGCTAATCATGCCTACCACACATGCATAACACTGCCACACTTACTAAAACATGGTAGGCATGATTAGCAAAATTTAAACTTCTTACCTGTTAAATGTCCGTGATTTGCGATGTCGATTATTTCATGTGTCGGTGAAGTGGATGTTGATCTTCTAACTTGTCGATGTACTGACATGTACCCAAATAAAGACGTCTTTGTTACAATTCTGGAGCATGTATCTTGAAAGAGTACCATGTGCCAGTTCTTCTAAAGTACCTACATTCACTCCCATTTTAAATAAATCTTAGAATGTTAAAATGCCCACTCTCATTCCCTTTGTAAATGAAACTTACAATGTTAAAATGCCCACTCTCACTCTCATTGTAAAGGAAACTTACAATGGTAAAATGTAGCCCACTCTCATACTAACCCACACATATACAAAAAGCTACACTTACCTCAAGGCCTGCCAAGGCTTAAAGTTCTAAAAAGAGGTGCAGTTGTGAACTGACGCTACAGAAAATACACTAGGCCGAAAACTGTCAAAGGCCCCAGTAAAAGTGATTTTCTGCAGAAGCAGCTCCAGGCAGTTTGAAAAATCTTAGTCTTGACATCACTATCTGTTAAGGTTAAAACATCATAAAATAAACTTTTGTCACTGGCAGGTTTAATATAATTTATTAACACACGTGTGGGAGAGCATACTCACAGAAAATATGTTTCCCTGAATAAAAGAATTCATGATCCTTTACAGGCAAACTTTAACAAAGTAATAAACTTTATCAATCATACTACTGCTAGCATCCAGTAAAAAAATGCTAACTAATACTGTTCATTATAGAGTTTATTCTTCACACCATCAAGTCTAACAAAAATAGATTTGCTATTTCTTACTATTTAAGGTGTTTATAGACTCAAAATGCAAGGTTTGATTCTCACATTGGGTAAATGGTTAGGTTTCAAAAATGGCCCACAAGGGCAGTCAGCTTAGTACAAACCTGCATATCCTCTCTTTACGTTCAGTGAAAACTTCTACTCCCATCCACATAACATGTCCCTCAAAGCATCCCTACCACCTGCCCTCCCCACCTAGTATCTCCAAGAAGCAGTTCATAAATGCTCACTCCAAAGCCAAAAACTCAGCCTCTAGGGGACCTAATAATCCCAGGCTGTGTTCTAAATGGATTAAAACAGGAACTCACTGAACCGCTGGGTACTCTTTTTAGCTACAGTCTAAGCACTGGTTTTGTACCTGCTGAATGGAAAACAGCAACCATCATCCCATTACATAAAGCAGGCTCCTCCAGACACCCTGGTAACTATAGACCCATGAGTCTGGCCAGCCTAATCTGCAAAGCTATGGAAAGAATAATCATGGACCATATCAACAAAGATATAGGAGACCTCCAAACGCTCAATCCAACCCAATTTGGCTTCATTAAAAAGACATCCTGCCTCTTGAGCTTGGTGGACTTCTTTGAGATAGTTTCCAAAGCCCTGGACAAAGGCAAATCCATGCATACAGCCTACCTTAGCCTGATCAAGGCCTTTGACACTATTACTTACTCAGGCATCATTGATAAACTCACCCAGGTGGAGATCAACCCTTATATTGTTACGTGGGTTGCAAACTGGCTCACTGATAAAATGCACAGTCAAAATAGGTGAGTCTACCTCTGCCAGAGACCTGTAACCAAGTGGTGTTCCCACAGGGATCAGTGCTGGGGCCTCGATTGTTTTCTCGGATATACAGGCTAAAACAAAAGCCCTAAGACTGATAAAGTGTGCTAATGATTGCAAACTGGTTGCAGTCAATTCCCCAAATGATGTCAACATCCTACAAGAGGGACTTACAGAGACAAGCGACTGGTGCCAAAGTCATGGTCTAAAACTCAATGCAAAAAAAAATGCATTATCATCCCCTTCAGCAAGAGCAACATCCCTGCAGATTACCACTTTAATAACAGCACCCTAAGCACACAATCAGTGGTGAGAGATTTGGGCACATGGATTGACAGCAACCTTTCCTTTGATCACCATGTCTCCATAGTGGTAAGAAAGGCTTTCTACATCACCCACCTCATAAGCAAGGACATTGCATCCAGAACAAAAGAGGTTATAACCCCCCTGCACTCCTCATTTGTCAGGCCAACAACAGAATACAATGCTACTTTTGGTATGCACTTACCAGGCACCTGCAGCAACTGGAAAGTCCTCAAAGGTTTCTTACAAAGAAAATTCAGGGTCTTCAGCATATGTTATATGCTGACAGACTGAAATCACTGTCACTATACTCTGTGTCTTACAGACTACTCAGAAGTGACCTCTGCCTTGCATATGAAGCCATCTCAGATTCTGCTCTAATGGAAATGCTGCATGTTCATAAATCAATGGCATAAGATGCACTCACTCCAGGGAACTCAACCTAGTATGTGAGATCAACAGGACTTGCTGGACAGACAGATATGTCTCATAGAGGTTACCTGCGCTCTGGAACAAACTTCCGATTCAGGTGAAGCAGAGCCTCTTGCTAATTTGGATGATTGGATAGGAAATCATAAATTCACCCTGGGAGTTTCACATATGTCCCTCTTGGCCAGGGGCAGATGTTGTTGACTTAGTTCCACTTAATACCTCGATATTCTTGTGAACAGGGATTATACTTGGCTGGGCTTGTAAAGGCCCTAGGGCCAATAGCCTAGTAACTCCTATGATCATATGATCTATGTTTTTTAGTTTAGGATGGAAATTCTTCCTTTTACCATGTGATTTAGAAAGAATGCTGCCTCAGGCTGAGGAAATGAAGCATAACATTCTGTACTTTTCTGTTTCAACTCATGGTGCTGCAACGCATACATTAACCTTTTGAGAACACATGCAATTTCATTTTAACCATTTACAGGTGAGATAGGATATATGAGGTACAGTTATGACTGAAAATGTCTGGCTGTGGACTGCACACTGCAGACCCAATGCGTATATACAATCCTTAGGGGACATGAGCCCTCAACCTTCCTCACCTAACTTCTAAGGTATTGCATTTACATGCTGAGGTATATCAGCAGTCTAAATATTAACCCAACCAGGAATTAATCCTGAAGCCATGCACAGGCAAAATCAACACCATACCACATAGCCAAATCAGTACACAATATACAACTCCTGCAGTCTGTACAGCTTATGTGGCTTATACTTTCTGCATGCCATTCTATTTTTAGCTTATATATATTTATCTCTTTATTATCTATAACCTCAAAGAGATTGTATTTAACTGCTGAGCTACATTTGCATGTTTCTGCTAACACACGATGCACAACATGGGGTACCTAGATATAAGGCTGCCACCTTTTCAAGAGGCAGCAAACTGACAAAAGCCCTTCTCTTTGCTCTGCCCATTGTCCCACTTATTTAATAAGTAAGTGTGCATTCTTTCTCTCTCTTTTTTTTTCAAAACAAGTTTATTGTTTTAACATATAAGAGAAATATCATAACAATTTTATACAAATAATTAAAAATAGGTATTATTATAATATTCAACAAAACAACTAAAGTATTTACAAAGACATCCACTACAATCAGATCAATTAATTAAACTAAAATACTGTGCTATTGAAATTAGAATTTTTTTAACAAATTTTGTAAATTATCCCATACAATAAAATGTGATGTTTTTCTAGTTGTTCTCATTCTAATTGTGCTTATTTCCATATGACACATTATATTCATAACATTTTTAAATTGATTGAACGAAGGAGGTGTATCTGAAATCCAATTTCTAGTTATTATTTTCCTAGCCACTGCTAGGATAGACCATAACAAGGAAAGCTTAATCTTTTTAACACATTGAGGTACAGGTGTGTTGAATAATATAAGAGACTTAGAAATAATGAAATTATCTGTAAAAAGAGCCTGCAAAAATTCATTAATTGACTTCCAGTATTCTTTCAACTTCATACAGTCATAAAACATATGAGCCCAGTCAGCATTAATTTCTACATTACATCTCTTACATAGATTATCTTTATTATTAATTTTATTCATCATCAAAGGTGTATAAAAAGATCTATGTAAAATTTCCATGTATAAAGTCTCCAGACAATGGAAGATGTAGTTCTATAAGCAGATTCCAATATATATTGTTTATCTTGTTGAGTTGGTGGGTCCCCATTAATAGAGGTGAAATAATTCCAGTATGAATCTACATTGTAAAAGTTTCTTGTCTGATAATTTTATGTATATATGAAAGTTTACCTTTATCAGAAACTTTATGCTGTAAATTTATTATCAAGTAATCAATCAGTTTTGGAATAGATTCTTTAACTGTTATAGACATTAGATCTATTCTATCAATGAGATGTTGTCTAAAGATCTGAACCTCTAACCAGCAAGTTTCTCTTAGATCAAATTCTTGTTTTAAGAAATCTAGATTTTTAACTTTCTTATCAGATATCAGCTGATACCAGTACTTTAGATTATTATCTATAGCTAAATGAGCTCCTTCAGAAGTAGATGACATAAGCATACCCTGAGTATAAATTATAGGAATACAATAAAATTCCATTCCCTATACTTAGGGTGCATGAATATAAAGTTACGATAACTAATAATAATATTTAATGGGTAACAGACCATATGTTTAGGTGTAATAGGTGAAGTACAAAATTCCTTTAGCAACCACAACATGGAGTTATTTATAATCATATTTTTATGTGTTAAGGAGATTTTCATGAAGTGCATACTAATTAGCTCCCAATAATCTTTCCATTTTGCGACATATGACCGATCTATTAATAAAGTAATAACTTTTATAATAGAAGAGATAATATATAAATTAAAGTCTGGAAAAAAATACCCCCTTGAGACCAGCTATTAGTATGTTTCTTTAATGCAATCCTAGGTCTATTAGGTGCCCATAAGAAATTTAACATTAGTGTATTCAGTTTCTTGATAGTTATTTTTGTAGGTGAAAGTATTATTGATTGTATTAAGTATAAAATCTTGGGGAATATTATCATTTTAATAATTGTAAGTCTCTCCTCCATAGTAAAAACATATTATTCCAGGTATTAAAAAGATTTTGTATATTAAGAAAACAGGTATTATAGTTATTATATATAATAGATTTAATATCTTTAGATAGTATTATACCTAAATAAGTTATCTGACCTGAGTTGGGTACATATTTAGTAAAATCACTAATGAGAGTATTTTTTCGTGTATATATAGGTAGTATTTTAGTTTTTCTTCATTGAATATTAAACCAGAAATACTTTTAAAATTCATCATTTTATCAAATAAAGACTGCATAGAAGAATTAGATCCTGCTGATGTAATTAGAACATCATCTGCAAAAGTTGAATTTTTGATGTTGTATTTTCTTCTATTTCAAAACCCTCTATGTCAGTACTGTTTCTAATCAAATTAGCCCAAGGCTCCATTACTAAAGTGAATAATAGTGGAGAAAGTGGACATCCTTGCTTTGTACCTTTAAGAATGGGTATTTTTGTGAAACATATGTTCCTACCTTAATATAAGCCAGCGTTCCTTTGTATAAATGCTCAATTAAATTTACAAATGCATCAGAGAAATTTGTGCATTTCAGTAAGGTAAACAGATAGTCCCAACTTACTGAATCAAATGCTGAACCTATATCAAGACTAATAAGTGTTAAATCTTTCTTTTTCCTATTTGCAAAATCAATTAATGTTAAAGTTCTTCTTATATTATCAAAAGTATTTCTATTTACAATGAAGCCCATCTGATCTATGTCTATAATACCGGGGATAATTGTCTTCAATCTATCAGCAAAAATACTCATAAACATTTTATAATCAACATTAAGTAATGAGATGGGTCGATATGAAGAACATCTAGTTGGATATTTATTAGGTTTTAAAATTGGTGAAATAAATGTATATTGCCAAGATGGGGGTTATTAACTCAGTTTGGGCCAGAATAAAACCTTATGTATTAATGAATATGTAGTTTTAGAAAGGATTTTATATATCTCTGGTATAATACCATCATTACCCGGTGCTTTGTTTGATTTAAGCTTATTTATTTGTGTAATAACTTCTGTATATGAAATACTCTTGTCCAATAGTTTAATCTGTTGTTTATTAAGCTTTTTATTCATGTTTGTGGTTATAAACTCCTTTATTTTATCTTTAGGTTCCATGTTAATGTTGTTATGGTTAATCTTGTGAAAGTGATTTCTAAATTCATCCAGTATTTCTGGTATACTAGAAACATTCTTCTTTTTCCTTAGAGAAAAGATTTCTTTGATATGGTTTTGTTTATTCAATCTTTTGTTTTATTTTTAAGTCTATGTAAGTATTTGGGGCTTATTGAATAAGACAAAACTTGTATTTCTCTAAAGTTATTTTAACTTTATGAGTTAAAATTTCTTTGTATTTCTCATTTAGTTTGTTTATTTCTTCAATAACTTTCTTGTCCATAATATTTTCTTTATTATTATGTTTATAAGAGTCTAGTTTACTTTGAATATCTAACAATTCCTTATCCCAAGATTTCCTTTTGTTAATATACCATCTGATACTTTGTCCATATAGATATGATTTTAAGGCATCCCAAACATAGACAATGGAGACTTCAGGAGTATTATTTATGTCTAGAAAATGTTGTACTTCTGAAAGTATATATTCTTTATAGTCTTTTAGCTGAGTTAAGTATGCAGGTATCCTTTTGATCTGAACATTATGAGTATTTTTTATCATGAATTCGAAAACAATTGAGTTATGATCAGATATAGGACATGAAATGATTTTGGAATTAATTAAATCTGTTACCATCTGGTTAGAAATAAAGACCCTATCTATTTTTGAATAAGTTTTGTATCTGTTAGAAAAAAGGTGTATGGTAATGATTTTGACTCTATCTGATTATTAATATCATTCAAATGATAAGAATTAGCAAAATCATTTAAATGTTTTGCATTAGATGTAATTCTTCTTTTCTTTATAGTGGTAGTATCACTTTCATGTAGTATACAATTAAAATCACCAGCTAAAATAATATCCCCTACAGAGAATGATATGATCTTATCAATATGATGTTTCACTGTATTAATACCAATTCCAGGTATCCAATATACATTAATTAAAGTGTAAGTCTTCCCATTAATTTGTATTGTAACCATACAAAACATTCCTTTGTCATCCTGATAAGACTTAATGGTTTTAGGAATGGGCATACTTTTATTCCATAAAATAGCCACTCCTCTTTTTTCTGAGTGTGCTCTGAACTAACCAATACTGTATACTTATTAGTGGCTAGTTTATCAATATCTTTTTCAAGAGATGGGTTTCTTGCAGGAAGACTAGATTGGCCTTGTGTAGATTAATGTATCTTATTAGGCTTGCCCTTTTACACGGATTATTCAATCCATTAATGTTTAAAGAAATTCCTTTTAAAGATGTCATTTGGCATTTTAAAACTCAAGAATTTTATGATCGAAATAACAAATAACAAGATAAATAATGTTACATCTCCTCTTTTAGGTGTACCTTTAAACATAGCTGTATTTATTAAATCTCTTATGGGATTTTGTATAGGATTCAATTTTGTTTGTAGTGACAATGAGTGTACAAAATATATTGTGGATGTCAAAACTATATACATATAACAATGAACAAGTGAAAATAATGTAAGGATTAAACCTTGCATCCGCCTGGAGTTGAAAACTCCAACTTAGAGCAGTATTTACTACTCAAGTTAACCCCTACCCTAAGCAGCAGTACCTCAGCTACCACCTTATCAATTTAATACTAGTTATATTTAACTGAGGTTAACAGTTTTCAATTCAATTATCTATCAAGACAAAACTACACATTTGGTAAAACAGCATCATATAAACTAAAATAAACTTTTTTTTTTTTTTTTTTTAAAACTGTTCATACTATTATATAGATCTATGTAATATATAACACTTGTATTCTAATAGCATTCAAATAATCTTAATGTTAGAAATCAAGAGGAGAGAAAATTATGTTCTAACATTCATTTAAATCAAAAACTTTGGCTAATATGATTCAGACATTACATGCATTAAGATGCATCTATTTTCTGTCATGTGAATTCTATCAACAGCTTCCAAAAATCTTGAATTGTTTGTATATGAGCATTTACTTAAACTCATTATTGTCAATAGAGTAAAATATTGTATTCATAAAAATTATTATAAATCATATTGCATAGTTATGCAGATTCTCAGAAACACCTGCTATTACCTAAAAAAAAAAAAAAGCGATCACACACATAAACACAGACACACACACACATACATATACACACACACACATATACACACACACACACACACACACACACACACACACACATACATATACACATATATACACACACACACACACACACACACACACACACACACACACACACACATATATATACACATATATCTGATCTCACCGAGCCGTGCCCCTGGAGAGCACCATCCCACTTGCCGTCCCCAGAACAAATCTGTCCACTTCACACAAAATAATGCACAGCAAACACACACTAGCAACCAGATTTTACAATCATGCTAACCTACTGCTTTAAAATATATCACATGACATTTCTTCCAGAATAGAGTTATAAGATTATTTATGCTTGTCAATCAGATGAATTAAATGAGTTATAGTAAAGTATATGTTTGGGACACAAGTTTTTAACACAGATTATTATGCTACTGTTAAGTAGATTTTCAAAAACATTTAAATAAATGTTTTATTTTCTATGCCTTCTAAAATAAGATATTTACTTGCTACAAGAAACTACATCATCTAAACTCATCATAACTGACACATTTTATGAATAGAGTATTTTTCCTGAATCTGTGGTGTGTCAGTGTGATAACCTTGTCAATGTTTATACTAACTGCTTTCAGTTTCTCTGTGAAAATTCTGTGAGTGAAGCTTCTGAGGAAACTCATGGACACTGTGCATGAGACAGCCCACATCCCAGATTGTCTCCTTAACATTTTGGCGGAAACTTATTAAAACTTGTGGCAAACATTCATTTTGTCAATAGAGTAAAACATTGTATTCATAGAAATCATTACAAATCATATTGGATAGCCATGCAGCCTCTCAGAAACAAAGCCATCACACTCACACACACACACACACACACACACACACACACACACACACACACACATATATATATATATATATATGATCTCACTGAGTTGTGTCCCTGCAGAGCACCATCCCACTTGCTGTCCCAGAATAAATCTGTCTGCTTTATACAAAACAATGCACAGCAAACACATATTGGTAACCAGATTTTACAATCATGCTAACCTACTGCTTTAAAATATATCACATGACATTTCTTCCAGAATAGAGTTATAAGATTATTTATGTTTGTCAATCAGATGAATTAAATGAGTTATAGTAAAGTATATGTTTGGAACACAAATTTTAACACAGATTATTATGCTGCTGTTAAGTAGATTTTCAAAAACATTTAAATAAATGTTTCATTTTTATGCCTTCTAAAATAAGACATTTACTTACTACAAGAAACTACATCATTTAAACTCATTATAACTGACATATTTTATGAACAGAGTATTTTTCCTGAATCTGTGGTGTGTCAGTGTGATAACCTTGTCAATGTTTATACTAACTGCTTTCAGTTTCTCTGTGAGAATTCTGTGATTTGAAGATTCTGAGGTAACTCAAGGACATTGTGCATAAGACAGCCCACATCCCAGATTGTCTCTCAACATTTTGTCGGGAAACTTATTAAAAACTAGTGACAAACATTCATTTAGCAGTGTAAATGCATCTAAACATGACAGAACCTCCACAATGTATTCCACAGATCATCACAGCCTCTATGCAAGTGAAATTAAACTCAAAATTACCAACAAGCAATAAAACTCAGCATTCTTCTCCCAACTCAATTTTCATACAAATCCTATTATTCACTGTGCCCACACAGTCAAAAGCATTTCTATATATTAATAAAGAAAAGAAAAAGAGAGTAGAAAATAAAAGTGAGGCAGAAATAAAAAATGTAAGAGAAAGCTGTAAGAAGTATATACAATGGAATGTTACTTACTGTTTATATTAATAGAGTTAAAAATAAAACATATTATTTACTCTTATTTAGTTCTGATTATTATTAGTTAAAGCATGACAGATTATTTACAAACAAGCATAAGCAGTATAATCAAGAAAGTATAATTAGAAATAGCATTTGAAGAACTTATAAACTTTACAAGAAATAAATATGTTATTATTCTATTAATGATATTTTCATTACTGTTCTCTCCCTGCCCTCCCCCACCCTTTACCCACTACATAATCTAAATAGAATGTCATTGTTTAAACAAAGAAAATAATAAAAGAAGAAGGAAAAAAAAAAAGATAAAGATAAAAAATGTATCAAATTACTAACCTTACTTTTTCAGAAAGAAAACAAATCGAGTCACAGCCTGCCATTAAATCCTCAGGCATTTTGACTGGTTATGAAACAAAACATTTCTTTGCACATAGAGAATAACTTTGATTAAATCTTTTCCAAAATATTTGTGGCTTTCTGGAAATGCAGGAACTATATTCAAAAGATTAATAATGAACTAAAATGATGAGAGAGAAAAAACATATAACAAATCATTTGTTTTTAGTCTCTTCTTCTTCTCTGAAGTCTTCCAGGAAGCTTCAGTTGCCAATCTCTTTAATGAAGAACTAGCCCATTCCATTTCTTCTATTTTATCCAAAATCCTTTTTCTTTGACAAACAGTAAAGCAGAGTCTAAATCATCAAGACCTTAGGACCATCAGGAAGGAAGATTTTAAGCTTGGCAGGAAACAGAAGGTATGTTTTAAACTGTGCTTTTAAGCTCCCTTATTAGTGGCAGAAAAACTTTTCTTTTAGCAATTACCATGGAAGAATAGTCATTGTCAAAACGCACAGTTGTCTCATTAAACTTAACAGGAGCTTTAGCCCAAGCAGATTTAAGAACCATCTCTTTATCAAAGATGATAGAAATCTAACTATAACTGATCTAGGATAGTTTTTGTTAGAGTTAGTATTAGCTATAGATCTATGTGCTCTTTCGATACCAAAAGAGAATGCTTCTGGTAAATCTAAAGTTTTAGGGAGCCATGTTGTTAAAAAGAAGTAATATTGTTACCTTCAATATTTTCTGGCAGTCCAAAAATCCTAATGTTATTAGCCTAGATCTATTTTCCAGGTCATCCAGCTTTGTTTGTAAATGTGTATTTTGTTTCAGCAGAAACTCAATGTTGATTTCCTCTTCTTGTATTTTATTTTCCATGTCATTCACAGCTTCTTCTATGCCTGTCATCTGGATCTTCTGTTGTTGCAGGTCCATATGTAACAAGTCTATTTGTTTTGTAGTTTTTCTATGAAAGTGTCTATTTTAGTATCCATTTTATCCATCTTAGCAGTAAGTTGCTGGACTATAATTATCAGAGACTGAAGTTCTTTCTTGATGCTGGAGTCTTGAGAATTTGTCTTACTGGAACTCATTTCAGACTGATAAACTGACAGGAAAATTTCCAAAGTAATTTCTGACAGGAATATTATTAAGATTTCCTTTCTTTTTTAGATATAGTTCAAGAACTATATAAAACAAACATATTTAGAAAGAAAATTACTTCAAGAATTAATTTTTTAAGTAATTAATTCCTGTCAATGTAATGAAATTGGTGGAGCTGAAGAAATCTGCTGCTATCCTGTGTTCATCCTTGGCCACGCCCCCCATTCTTTCTCTTTCTGAGTCAATCATGCTCACAGTTCTGAAGAAACAGCAAATATGGTAAATGTAACAGATCAGCAAATGTATAAACATGCTACAGATGTTAAAGGATATTTATAATATTCATTTTGACAACTGGTAATGTTTGTTAAACCTATTACACTAGGTAAGCATGAGGATCTAAAAATCATACTAAGGAAATGAAGAGGAAGAGGAATGTATAATATATGCACACTGTTTCCTGCAATGTATACTTTACAGTTTTCATAAACCTAGGTTTTATTCGTATCTACAATGTTATTTATACTGAAGATAAAAAGTATAGGTAAATTTACCACAGATAACATAAAGTTTAACTGGAGGATATATCCACTGTTTCTCTTTTATAATACGGAAGGCTCAGACATTTTTGTGTACTTTTAAAGATTCCCATTGAAGATTCTTTTGATTCGTCTAACTTTCTGCTAATGGTCACATTTTGCTTTGCATCACCCAGGTTGCCAACTAAAACAAACAAAAGACTATGCTGACAAAAATAATTTAAATGCAAATAAGAAATTCATGTGAAACAGCAAACATTTTGGGAAATATATTTCAGAAATATATTAGTTCTCAGAATAACTCAAAATACCTGACAAGTACTCACCAAATTTGAATTTTATGATAGATAGCCTGATTTCCTGAATGAGACTATAATTTCCTGACTGTCAGGAAAAAATTCTGACAAGTGGCAACCCTACATATAGTGTTAACAGGTCACAATGTGATTATTTAGTTGCATGTAAATGCATGGCATGGTGGAAGGAGTTTTGGGAGTGCATGGAATAGTAACATGAGTGTATGTACCCTGGTGAATGCACATCATATTACATTATTGCTCTAGGGGCAATGGAAAAGTATTAAGTCTATCCGTGTTCCTGTTAGGGCCAGTGACCCACCCACACATGTACAATGTACTTTGTGGCTACTTGTGTGGATACACCATCAAGTATGAGCCTTATAGTGCAGCCTTGGTCAAGTAGGCAGTGCATAAAAAGTATGATTCAATGACACATTTACCCAAAATTAGAACAGAGTAATTACAGCCACTGTCAATGCAGTGTTCGCAATACTATGGAATTTGTAAAACTGCTAAAAAGGAAGTGGAGTCAAGAGAAACAGGTTCCTTTTGGATATTCACAACCTCTATAGTTGAGGTATGTCGATGGGGGACACTACCTGCAAATGCTGGGGAGCTGATTTGATGCAGCTGCTGTTGCAGTTGTTCCACTGTTGTTGAAAGACTATGGGAGACAGAGTTTTGAACAACTGGTTGCCAAGTGTGGGAGATGGACACAGGAGGAGTTGTAAACATGCTAGGAAATTTACTGCCAATGTATTTCAGTCTTCACAGTATAATGTTTATGTGAGCAGGAGGTAAGGGATTGGAAGTTCCACATTGTTAAATAACCTTTTTCATCATGTTTAGTGTAACTGTAGTTAACTTTCAAACTGCTTCTCCTTGTGTTATGTTACAGGAGGGAGGGGATGGGTCTCTAGATGACAGTCAATATCTTGTCTGGATTGTGTTTAGGGGGATGGTTTGTGCATATGTGCATCCCCAGATGGTTGTAAGAGGGGCGGAAAACTGTTTTTTTAGCATGTGTTACTAAGTTGTGTGAGTGACCATACATTTCAAAATGTCTTGAACCTGTTTCAATGTTGTATGGGGGTGGGGGGACTTTTCTTAATGCTCACACATAGTTCTGACAGGGGGAATTCACAGATCCAACTGTGCATTTCTGGTATTCCATTTTGGCATTTTGGGTGGAGTGAGAGACTCTTTTCCAAATGGTGTCAGTGGGCAAATAAATACACACACACATACACACATGCATGCAATATATATATATTATATTATATTATGTTATATTATATTATATTAAGAGAGAAACCTGCTGGAGACAGAACACCATTCTAAGTATAGTCACTTTGTTCTTACAGGCATGCTGGGGCTTCATCTGCAACAGCAGTCTGTACAGCTTATGTGGCTTATACTTTCTGCATGCCATTCTATTTTTAGCTTAGCTGAGGTGGGTTTTGGGACTGTCAAGTAGAAGCATTTATCCAGTTGGCTGTGTTTGCCTGGTTTTACACATTCTTCAGTTTTTGTGTTCTTCATCATGGATGCTGGCATGCCAGAGGACTTCCAAGATGGCTACACATTGAGTAACAGCTTAATTCTAGCTCTCCCAGTGTGAAAACAGAAGCTTAGCATAAAAAGCCAGTGGACCTGG
Source organism: Protopterus annectens (assembly GCF_019279795.1). Lineage (NCBI taxonomy): Eukaryota > Metazoa > Chordata > Ceratodontiformes > Protopteridae > Protopterus > Protopterus annectens. The sequence continues at coordinate 1,553,840,494 of NC_056737.1, read as the reverse complement.
ATTTCCGAGTAAATTTCAGTAGCTGGCTAGTAAGTTCACTGCCTGGATGCCAGCAAAAAAGTAACACAGAGGACCTGAAGGAAGATCAGCTAGAAAAGGCAATGAAAAACCACTGACTGGGAAAAGTACTGTAGCTGTTCAGCAAAAAGCAGTGCAGGCTCCAAACATGACTTCCAGTAACCTTATGAAAAGTATAAAGCAACTGCACACAGACCTGTCTTAAATAAATGAAACACTGATGGAGAATTTCAACTCAAACAATAGGAAGCTGGAAAAAATGGATACTCGATACTCAGATCAGGTGATAAAACTGTAAAACTCAGAGGCTGAAATAAAGAAAAGGCTGGCTGAATATGAGACTGCACAAGAAGAGATGTTTAAAAAAATAACAGAGTTGGAGGACAGTGCATGCAGGGTAACCTGAGATTTTCTGCTGTACCTGAGAAGCTGTAAGGAACAGACTGTATTAATTTCATAAAAGCGCACATAAGCTGTACTGGTATTCCATAACAGGAATTGTTAATTGAAAGTGCACATCGTGTGCATGCTCCAAACCTGGCTATGAAAAAACAACCTAGACCAGAAGGAGTTGATTCTGACAAAACTGTGGCAGAAGGACAAAGTACTAAAAGTGGGAGACAGCAGATTGTTTGTGGAGAATGATTACGCATTGTACACCAGGAAGAAGAGGAATACATTTATGCTATTATTCAGGGAATGTCAAGAAGCAGGCATGAGATTCAAACTGCTGTACCCAGCTATCTTCAAAATATTTTTTCCCTCGAGGAACAAAATACTTTTTCGATGAAGTATAAGCTAAGGAAGACATATAAAAGTTTGCCCAACAAAAAGTGAGCTGAGAAACAGAAGGAGAGTTTGCTTCTTGGTCTGGTAATAAAGACTACAGAGAGTCTGTGCCAGTGAAATATTTCCCAGTTTTTCAATGGAAAATGCTTGAGAGAGGGAAATACAGGCATTGACTAGAATAATCAAGAGTGCACTGAAATGAAGCAGGCAGGGTTTGTGAGATGGAGATGAACAGGAATAGAAGAAGAAAATCTGGAAGTATTGGAGTTTCTTGGACTTTGTTAAATTTTCAGAAGACTCTAAAGCATATGCCCTACTTCATGACATCAGCATTTGGAAAATAAAATCAGTAACTTGGAAACTGAGAAATGTAGGATTACAAAGCAATAGTTATATTTTGATACATGATAGAACAAGAAAAATCTGAAAATGTTGGATTTTTTTGTACTTTGTTAAACTTGTAGGAAACTTAAAGCATATGTCCTACTCTATGTCATTAATGTTTGGAAAAAATAATAGTCGGGAGTGGGGAAGAGGAAGAAGAATGTTAACTGTAAGTAAAAAAAAAATTTTCTTATAGTACTATTTAAATGGTGCATGATTTTTTGAATGCTATAAATTTTTTTCAGTTATTTTAAGTGTAATCGGGATACTAATGTGAATTGCTGCTCCTGTTTTTTTCTTTTTCTCCCTTCTCTCTCCTTGTTCAAATTTAAGGAAATGTAGGCACTGCAACACAATAAATAAAAGAGAAAGCAAGTACATGAAAAAGAATATTGAATATTATGAGCTTTTTTTTCTAGTAAACAATTTTGTATCCTGTTCTCATGCCTCTAGCAGACAATCTGATAAAGAGAAATGGCTTGGAGAAAATGTTTCATGAAATAATTCAAGTGTTTTCCCAGTTGAGAGAGCTATACAGATAAGGCAAAACCAGACAGCACTTAATAGAATCACAGGCTTTACCATGCATCTTAGCATGGTGTGTGGTTGTCAATTTGGAACTTTTGCTCCTATTAGGAGGGTAAAACTTTAATATTTGAAGTTGTACATAGTTTTGTGTGTTGTTATGAAGTTAATATGTTTTGGGGGTGTATTGGGGATGTGTGTGTATTTTTTAATTACTTTATTTGGTTTTAAAACAATAAATAAATCAATTATAAACCAAACAAATAACTATTTACATAGGTCCACAGCTGATTGATACATCAAAGTTATACATCAACAACAATTAATATTTTTCAAGCAAATCTTTACATTTAAGCCAAGATTTATATGAATGTGTAATAGTAGAAATTCTCATATATATAGTGTGTGCAATTTAGTACTGCAAATAATTTTGCCATACTAATAAGTTCAACACTAGAAGGGGTAACTTTACTTTTCAATTTTTAGTGATTACTTTTCTGGCTATAGCAAGAATAGACCAAAGAAGAGGCACTTAGGTTTTTGGAATAATCTTAGGAACTGGAGCATTAAATAAGAATGATTTAGAAACGTTACATATATCTGAACATACAGCTTGAATAAAGTTAGCAATTTCTTTCCAAAAAGGGGAGAGGATTTCACATTCATAAACCATATGTGTCTAATCAGCTATTATTTTAGAATCACATCTCCAGCATTTAATTCTATTCAATTTATACAGAATTGTAATTTTGTTAGGAGCGACAAAAGCTCTGTGTAAAAATTTCCAAGTGAAAATTTTCCAGTATAATGAAAATGTAGTTTTATCTGTAGATTTTAATATTATTTTCTTGTATTCTTCAGAGAAGTCTTCATTACTAATTTTTGAGAAATAGTTCCAGTCAGAATTGTCTAAATTTGTAAAATCTAGCTTAAGAATTTTATAAATTTGTGGCAAATTTGATTTATTTTTTCATTGCATTATTATTATTTATTAAGAATTCCAATAATTTGGGGAACAATTTCTTATCTAGGCTAAATATCATATTTATATCTATGTTCACAAAGTCTCTAAATATTTGTAAAATTAATAAATTATTTGAATCTTGATGGAATGTGGACCTTAAATTCAATCTGCTACTTGTGTTAAAATATACCATTATGTTCTGCTAGACAGAAAAGAAATATACCTGTATGTCAGACTGTATTGTAACTTTTGAAATGAATATACTGTAACAGAGGATGTTGGAAGAGAAGAGGTTAATCTCGGTCCAGCTAACTTTGAAAAACTTTGAAATTAAATTATCTGGTAGACCATGAAGATTGTATCTTACAGTTCTGGTTGCAGCCAGATAAGAAATGTCTGTGAAAACAAGGAATCCTTGTTGTATTGTCCATAGCAGTGTACTAATTGCTACCCTGGAAGGGTGGAAGTGTTGACATGGTTCTATGGCTTCCGGGTGCTATAACATATCTGATCATAGGATCATAGATTAGTACTAGGCTAACTGCCCTTGCAAGCCATTTTAAGCCTAGCCAGTTATCCCTTGTGAGACTCAAACCCTGCACCTTGTGTTTATAAGGCAAACACCTTAACCATTAGGCCACCCTCCCAACCCAAGCTCTATGTATGTATATATACATAGAGCTTGGGTTGGGAGGGTGGCCTAATGGTTAAGGTGTTTGCCTTATAAACACAAGGTGCAGGGTTTGAGTCTCACAAGGGATAACTGGCTAGGCTTAAAATGGTTTAAAATATATATATGGGGACCAGAAGTCAGATAAGCAGATGTAAGTGATGTCATTCTGTAATCCAGGACAAACATGATGTTTTGATACTAGAGGAGACTGAAGTCTCATGGCAGTCTGGTTTTGAAACTTGACAAAGAATGACCCCTCACATACTTCATCTTGCCTTGCTCTAGTAAGTGACCAGGGAATAGTAACTCTTAAATCGGTCAGAAAAATATAGTGAGTATAGTTAAGCACTGTTTTTCTGTATATGTGTGTATCTATTTTTGTTCAAGTGAATGTTCCTCTCCAGTATCCAGTGGTTAGGATTCAGGATCTTTGATTACTGGCCCAGAGGGGCCATCAAAATTGCTACCCTAGAAGAGTGGAAGTGTTAAAATGGTTTTACGGCTTCCAGATGCTATAACACATCTTAGCAAAGCTCTAGATGTGTGTATTATTGACACATATTTGCAAGATTCTTGTTTGATTTCTAATACTGGGGCTAGTATGGGAACAAAAAGTCAGATGACCACATGTATGTGATGTCATTCCATAATCCAGGACATAAATGATGTTTTAATGCTAGTGAAACCTGACAAAGAAGGACCCCTCACCTACTTCATCTTGCCTTGCTGTAGCTAGTGACCAGGGAATAGTAATTCTTTAGATCATTCAGTCTGTATTATTTTAATACCTCCTGTGATTGAAACTCTGGTGTTTATTGTAAATAGATAATCTGTATTTTCATATTATTTATTATTAAATATATTTAAACCTTTCATTGTGACTGGTCCTTTAGAGAATATTTTAAACTTGGAGAGTACTTATATCTACTTGGTGACTCTGTGGCCACTCCTGAAAGCCGTACTGCATTGGTCAAACACTATAATTTGCATCAATATTAATTTCACTAAATATAATTGGGTACCCTTGTAAGACCCTTAGAGTAGCTGGTTTTGGAGTGTCTGGTGGCAGTGTAACTACCTTATAGTCTGGGCTGAAGGGGGCATAGGTAGTAAATCTGTGCCAACCTTTCCCAGGTGTGTGTGTGTGTGTGTGTGTGTGTGTGTGTGTGTGTGTGTGTGTGTGTGTGTGTGTATGTGCAAATCAAATCTGAAAGTGTGTGTGTGTCAGCTACTTGAAGCAGGGACACAGAGCACTGGTTTCACAGAGAGAGTGGTGAAGGACTTGGCTGAGGAACCAACTCTACAGCTGTGCCAGTGGGGAGTCTTATTGGGGACCTGTAGAGACAGAAACCCAGATCCCGAATTGAGTGTGTTCCCTGTGTGCTCTTAAGGGAACTTGTGCTTGATTCAGACAGCTGCATCTGGAAATACTATATGTATCTATTTTTGTTCCAAGTGAATGTCCTTCTCCAGTGTCAGTGGTGAGGATTCAGACTCCTTGACTACTGGCCTAGAAGAGGGGCATCACAGTCTAGTATATAAGCTATCCTTTTGATATACTTCAAGTACCCAGAACCATTTCGTAACTGAGAGTGGTTTAGAATGCAATTCACTATCTTTTGTTTATTGTCTAACTTGTATTCATTGACATCTTAGCATATGATTCAAAATGTTATGATTATTTACTTTTAGACAGGAAGAAGTAACCTGGACAGTTCTTAGTATTTTAGAACTCTCACAGCATCACAAAAGTGCTCATGATTATAATTAAGCTGCTTCAAGCTGGTTCTCATGACAAAGGCTTGCAAATGAACAATTTATCAGTTACAAGTCACACAAAAACATTCACAAGTGAATCCAAACTACCTCTCCTTTATACATCAATTCCCCTCACACCCTTCCAAATCACTAAAAAAGCAACAAAAAATATTTCAAACTATGTTTACCCCTAAAAAGGTATTGTATTTAAAGAAACATTTAATGATCCAGTAAGCATTATTTGTATGAGATGTTTAATATAAAGCAGTCATTTTTTAAAGGAGACATAGCATATAAACTTGCCTTAAAAGAATGACAGTTATGTGTGATCCAGGTTTAACTTATAAAAATGTTACTCTAATTATTTGATAAAATTCCAATAATATATTTTATTTTATTATTTATTTTATTTTATTTAGCATTTGTTAACCGGGAAGTCACATGGAATGAATCCAATTTTCAGCGGAGGCCCTGGGAGAAATGCTCCAGATGCATGTCTTTATAATGTGGTAGGAAACAGGAGCACCCGGAGGAAACCCACTTGAATGCAGGGAGGACATGCAGACTCCACACAGAAGGTACTCCAGCTGAGAAGTGAACTGGAGAATCTCTTGCTGTGAGGTGACAATGCTACCACTGCACCACAGGGCCGTCCACAGGTGTAATAAGGTATAATAACTTTTATATATATAAGAAACTATATTTTATACTATGTTTATAGCATAGTATAGCTTTCCTGCGTGCTATTGCCTGTTAAGTATACTATCAGTAGCAAGCATTCAGAACTACGTAATAAGTGACAGCGGTTTAGAATACAATTAACTGTCTTTTGCTTACTATCTAACCTGTATTCTTTGACATCTTAGCATATAATTCAAAATATTATGATTATTTACTTTTAGACAGGAAGAAGTAACCTGGACAGTTGTTAGAATTTTCAGAACGTCTGCAGCATTACAGAAGTGCTCATGACTGTAAGTTGTTTCAAGCCGGTTTTCGTGTTAAGGGCTTGAAAATGAACAGTCCAGCAGTTACAGTTAACACAAAAATGCTCACAAGTGGATCAAAGCCACCTCCACACCACAGAGCAATCCATCAAACCCATCCAAACCGCCAAAAAACAACAAAAATAATCAAAGTATTCCAACCACTAAAAAGCCATTGCACTCAAAGAAATAACATTTAATGATTCAACAAGCGCTATCTGTATGAGATGTTTATTATAAAGCAGACTGTCATTTTTAAAGGATACATACCATATAAACTTGTGTTAAAAGAATGACAGTTATGTGTGATCCAAGTTTAACTTGTAAAAGTTTGAGTGATACTCTTATTATTTGATATCATTCCAATAGTAACTTTTATATATGCAAAAATCTATATTTTTTTATACTTTTTTTTATAACACAAGTCTTTCCTGGGAACTATCGCATGTCAGGTATACTATCAGTAGCACACTAGTGGACCATTTTAAGAATCCAGAATGTAAATTAACATGCCTCTTTAGTGTCATTTGTTGCATCTTGTGTTATATTTAATAGTGCATTACTCACCTATGGCAAGATATCAGAACTTGCACCACCTAACATAAGTTTCATCATAATAATGATTAACTTTTAGTAAGATGACTGGTTTAACCTTTTAAACTCTAAGTGAAAATAAGTGGCTTTAATTTCATATAAAGTTAAAAGAATCAAATGCTAACATTTTAAAAAAGGAATTAGTAACTATTTGAAGTAGTTAAAGAAATAAATAAATGACTTGCCTTGTAAAAAGTAATATGTAGCACCTGTACATAAGCATTCAAGCACTTATTTAAATAAATAATAATTTATAACCATGAAATACATTGATTTTCATTTGTCCTTCAGCTTTTTTTTTTTTTTTTTACTGTTTTTATCTTTTATTAACCAACCATCTCTTGTTCTATTTCTCTTCAAAGAAGTTGATAGATTCCGGTCCATTTCTTCTGGTTTTTTTTTTCTAGTGATTTTATTTTTCTGTACAAAGTCCATTACATCTTCCAAGATGTTAAAAATCTTCTTTTCTTCTGGAGGGTGAATCCTTATTTTTGCTGGAAACAAGATTTCTTCTTTAATACTGTTTCTCTTTAAACTTTTAACAAGTGGTACACTTGTTTTCCCTTGGGCATCACTAATGTAGAATAGTTATTGTCAGATTTTATAGTATTCCTTTAATTTATCTGAATAATTAGTCCATGGAGCTTTTAAGACTAAATCCTTATCTTGACTTGGGAAAAATCTTATGATCACTGACTTTGGTGAAGGTGTTTTTTTTTTTTTTTTTTAAGATGAGTTAGAAAGTGATCTATGTACCCTTTCAATGCCAAAGGAAAAAGCTTCAGGCAGTTTCAAAGTTTTAGGTAGCCAGGTATTAAGGAACTGAATCATACTGCTCCCTCTTCTTTTTCAGGAATCCTGTAAATTCTGATGTTATTCCTTCTAGATCTGTTCTTTATGTCTTCCATTTTATACCTGATTAAGGTGTTTCATTTCAGAAGAAATTCAGTGTTATTCTTATTTTCGAGTAATCTTCCATCAAAATCAGACATTGCCTCTTCTATACTCAAGATTTCTGATGATTGTTATTTAAGGGATTCACTCAGCACTCAGTTTGTTTTTTACATTCCACTTTAAAATTGTCCATTAGCTTTCTAATTTATCTATCTTTACAGATAACTCACTGATGTTAATTAGTATAGCCTGTATGTCTTTTTTCATAATACTGTCCTCGTCACTGGGCTTAAAGTAGCTCATTCTGAGACAATTAGTACTTTCTAGTTTTCTTGATAGGAAAAAGCAATTAAAAGTTTCAAGTGTATTTTTTGTAGAAAATCTTTCAGCAGATGTTCAACTATAAATCCATAAAGTTTTGAAATGTTCTATTTCAGTTTTTAGTAAAAAGCCTGTCAGAGATGTTAAAATAAAGCAGAGCTAAAAAAACAATGCTGTTAACTGTTCAGCATCTTGGCTATGCCCCTGTATTTTTGTTTGAGGGTTTCCAATAAAACAAGTTGTGCAAGATGCGACATAGGCTCAAATGGAAATGACAAGAAACAACGGCACAAAAGGTTAACCTGCCAAATAGTACATGCATGATACACAAAAGTTGGAATTTTAGACATGTAACAAAAAAGCTGTTATAAATAAAAGGTGGGAATAATAATCCCTCCAGAATATGTCTCTTTCTATCTTCTTCTTTCAGCTTTTCCCAGTTAGGGGTCGCCACAGTGGATCACCTGTCCGCTCATGATTGGCAGTGGAGTTTTACGGTGTCGAGTTGCCAGCCCGGCGCCCAACCTTCCACAGAAGGCACACACGCACTCACACCTAGGGCCAATTTAGAGTGTCCAATCCACCTACAGCATGTCTTTGGGATGTGGGAGGAAACCGGAGCACCCGGAGGAAACCCAAGTGACCACATGGAGGACATGCAGACTCCGCACAGAAGGCACCCCAGCCAAGAATCGAACCAGAGAACCTCTTGCTGTGAGGCAACAATGCTAACCATTGCACCACTGCGGCTGCCCAATATGTTTCTTTCTATAATCTCTTTAAATGTTAAAGGTCTCACACACAAGTACAAAAAAGAAAGAATAGTGAACTATATTAAAACATGTAGAGTGCAAATAGCTATGCTACATGAGACACACTTAAAAAGAACTAAACATGTGAATTTGAAAAAGAAAGGTTTTCAGGATGGTTATTCAGCAGAATACATGGGACAAAGGAGACAGAAGTACTTATATTAATTGCAAGAAGAACTCCAATAGTAATAGAAGAGGATAAAAATACAATAATGGTAGATTTGTAGTACTAAGGGAGTACTGGCAAGGGAGGAGGTTTACACTGGCATGTATTTATATTCCATCAAAAACTGCTATAATGGCACTTAAGAAAATTCTCTGAGAAATAATCAGCTTTCAGCAAGGAATGTTGCTTACTGTTGGGGACTAGAATTTGATTTGCAACAGGGAAGATGTGTCTGGGGGCCCAGAAGGGAAAATATAACAAAGGGGGGTAGATTTTTTAAAGAAATTTATGAAAATATTTGGCAAGGAAGATGTGAAATCTGTGCTAGGAATTCAGAGTGAATTTACATACTATTCCCCAAGATACAAAAACTGGGCTAGGCTGGACAGAATCTGAATTTCACAGGAACATGTGCATTTAACTGAAGGTCTTGATACACACCCAGAGACTATTTCAGATCATGTGCCAATAACAACTAAAATGAAGACATGGGGTGATTAAACAGAAATGAGACACTGGCACTTTCCCACCTATCTGCTAAAAAGAGAGGAATTTGGGGAATGGGTAGTGGAAATTATTCAGGCACTATTAGAGAAGATAGAAGTTTCTTCTGAAAATATAGCTAGGCAGTGGGATAAATTTAAAGTTGAATTTAAAAATAGGGTGAAAATAAAAGAAAGGTAGACAAGGTTAAGAAGTAACAAAATTATTTAGAGGGACTGACAAATATTGGGGTGTTGCAGGGTAGGGGATATCTCACAGAACATGAAGAGGAGCAGCTGCGGAGTGCTAGACAGAAGACAAGGGATTACCTGAATAATATGCATGAGTTTAGAGGATTGTCGTTAGGCAGCCATTTCTGATAATAACTCTGGAGTGCAGGGACTTTTGGGACAACAACTTAGGCAGCAGAGGGTGGGGGCTGTCTGTAAACCTGTGGAGCCTATAACAAGAAGATAAGGGATCCTGCAGAAGTATTAGAAATATTTCAGAAATTCTATGAAAGTCTGTATAAAGCAGAGAAATATGGAAGTCAAGAAAGGGTACAGATGGAAATGTTTCTGGAAGAATTAAATATGCCAAAGTTAGAGGTAGAGAAGCCTTAATTACTAATAGTTAGGACTGGAGGAGAAGAGATAAAAATGGTGATGTATAACCAATCTACAAGAAAGTCCCCAGGAATAGATAGTATTCCTGTGGAAGTTTGGAAGTTAAGAGGGAAGAAAAAGTACAGTTTTGTACCTACCATAAATGTAGATGTCCGATAGATATGCAACTGCAGTCATAACATATGGGTTGTCCTGCCTCAGGCAGCCCTCGGTCGGCCGAATTCCAAAGTCTGGGTCTGGCGTCGGCTGGTGTCGCCTCCTCTCTGATGTCACAACGGCTGGAGTATAAAGGCATCGGCCGACGCCATCTTCTTCAGTGTTTCTTGCCCCAGATGCCAGGTTCCCTCTTAGAAAGGCTAAATTTGGTAAATGGATAAAAATAATCCCAAACATGCACAACAGTAATAAACAGATACACCATAGGATATACCCCCAGCTGAAGGAAAAAGGGGTAGGGACCCAAAAAGAAGGATACAGAGGGGTAGGAGGGTGGGAAAATCTGACTGCAGTTGCATATCTATCGGACATCTACATTTATGGTAGGTACAAAACTGTACTATGTCCTTCAAGAATGCAACTGCAGTCATAACATAAGGATTGAATACCATAGCCAAGCTGGGGGTGGATGGAACTATGATAAGGATGGTGTAGCTAAAATCCCCTGCAGGACTGCCGAAGCAAAGCCTGCTCGGGATCTGGAGTATAAGGGCAGGTTGTAGTGCTTGGTAAATGTATGCACAGAGCTCCATGTAGCAGCCTCTAAAATGTCCTTTGTTGCCACTCCTCTTAGGAAAGCTGTGGAAGTGGCTATAGCTCTGGTGGAATGTGGCCTAATATTGGCTGGCACACCTTTTCCATGGAAAGAATAGCAAAATCTGATGCAATGTCCAATCCATTTTGAAATTGTTTGCTTGGAGATTGCTTTTCCTTATACTCCAGCAGCATAGGCTACAAACAGCTGGTCAGACCTTCTGGTGGCCTTAGTTCTGTCCAAGTAGTAGCGTAGTTGTCTGTGTATGTCCAAAGTATGCAGTAGTTTTTCCCCCTTATTTTGAGGATTGGGGAAGAATGTAGGTAGATGAATAGCTTGATTTAGAAACACCCTGGAAATTACTTTTGGCAAGAATGTAGGATTGGTTCTTAGAGAGACTCTGTCTTGATGAAAAATGAGGAAGGGGGGCACTGCCATGAGTGCCTGTATCTCCGAAACTCTTCTTGCAGAGGTGACTGCCAATAAGAAGGCCGTCTTCCATGACAGGAATTGCATTTCTGAGGTTGCTGCTGGCTCAAATGGAGGAAGAGTTAGTTTTTCCAACACGTAGTTGAGGTCCCATGCAGGTACTGGCTGTTTTCTGGGAGGTTTGATATTCTTTATCCCTCTTAGAAACTGTCTTAGCAGAGGATGCGAAAACACTGGAGGGTCACAGTTGTATTTTGCTGAGATTGCTGAGGCATGAATCTTTATTGAGGAGTATGAGAGTCCAGTATGAAATACTTCTGCCAAGTATTCTAATATCTGAGGTATACTCAGTAATGCTGTGTCCTGACCCCTATTGGCATTCCAGATACTGAATCTCTTCCACTTGGCTGAATAGGTTTTTCTGGTGGAAGGTCTGCATGCTTCCAGCAAGATCTCTTGAACAGATTTGGAAAGAGAGTTAGGTGCTGAAGTCATGGTAGCCTCCAGGCTGTCAGATGCAATGTTTTCAGGTCTTGATGTACAGTCCTGTAATTGTGTTGAGTTAGGAGCAGGGGCCATAGGGTCAGAGGCCATGGTTTGGTCAGAGTTATGGTCAATAGCAATGGGTACCAGTGTTGCCTTGGCCAGTCTGGAGCTATCAAGATGCCTGTTGGTTGTTCTGCTTTGATCTTCAGTATCACCTTGGTCAGCAGAGGCAGGGGAGGGAATGCATAAATTTTTAGAGAATTCCAGCTGAAGGAGAGAGCATCCATTTTCCAAGCTAGAGGGTGGTGAGTCCTTGTGCAGAACTTTTCCAGGTGATGATTTAAGTGGGAAGCAAAAAGATCTACGTCCGGTCTTCCCATGTCCTTGCCAGTTGAGAGAAAATGTGAGGGTGCAGCATCCATTCGTGTGGATCCATGAAATTTCTGCTCAGATTGTCTGCCAGTACATTGTCCTTGCCTGGTACAAACTGGGATTGTAAATGTATCTTCAGGCTCAGGGATTTTTCCCAGAGAAGCATTGTTAGTCTGCAGAGGGGATAAGAATGAGTGCCTCCCTGCTTGTTTATGTACCACATGACAGTGGTGTTGTCTGTCCTTATTAGCAAATGTCCCTGTTTTAGTGATTTTTCGAAAGTCTCGATGGCATGTATCACTGCCAACATCTCCTTTTGGTTTATGTGCAGATGTCTTTCCTTTGGCGTCCAAAGACCTTGAATGCATCTGCCCTCCATGTGCGCCCCCCCATCCATGGTCTGAGGCGTCTGTTGTTATCATTTGGTCTGCTTGAGGTCTGTTGAAAGTCATGCCTTCGTTTAGTTGACTGGCTTGAGCCCACCATAGAAATTCCTTCTGCAGACATGGAATAAGTGGGATTATGTCCTCTAGGCTGTTGTGTTGAGACCATAAGTTTTTTAAATACCATTGCAGCTTTCTCATATGAAGTCTTGCCAAAGGTATCAGAAGGATGCAAGATGCCATGAAACCCAGGGCCTGCAGGATTTTCCTTGCAGTCAGGTGGGAAAGCTTTGCTAGGCCTTTGAAGTACTCTGGTAAATGCTGCTGTTTTTCCTCTGTGAGGTAGGCCATTTGGTTTTCCGTGTCCAGTTTGGCTCCTAGGAATATAATTTGTTGGGATGGTAGTAAGTTTGACTTCTGAATGTTGACTGTGTATCCCAAGGCCTGCAGTAGATGCATGACATAGTCCAAATTCCCTTTTAAGGTTTGTTTGTTGTCTGCTTGTATGAGGCAGTCGTCCAAGTAGGGGTATATTTGAATCCCCTGCAGTCTGCAGTGTGCCACTACTGATGCCAGGCATTTCGTGAACACTCTGGGCGCAGTAGATAAGCCAAACGGCAATGCTGAGAATTGATAATGCTCTGTCCCTGCAAGAAATCTGAGGTATCTTCTGCAGCTTTGTCTGATTGGGGCATGCAGGTATGCCTCCTTGAGGTCCAGAGTGACCAGCCAAGACCCCTTGCCCAACATGGGAAGAAGTTGCTGCAACGTCAGCATTTTGAACTTTGGCACAATGAGGAAAGTGTTTAGAGTTGACAAGTCCAGTATGGGTCTCCATTTGTTTTCTTTTCTTGGAACAAGGAACAGTTTTGAATAAAATCCCTGGCCTTTCTCCTGAGGAGGAACCCTTTCTATTGCTTTTATACTTAATAGCTTGGAAACTTGAGTGAGTGCCTCTGCCCTTTGATGATGTGGCAGGTTTGGCATGCCTTGTTTTATTGGTAATGTGTGGAAGTGGAATCTGTAACCTTTGTCTATCAAATCCAGAATCCAATTGTCCTTGGTTAAGATATGTCAGTTTTGTGAGAATAAGGCTAATTTTCAGCCCAAAGGTGCTTCTCTTTGAACCTTTGTAGGCGGTACGAAAGTCAAGTCATTGTGATTGTCCTTGTGGTGCAGCTGAACTGTCTGCGCCACTTCTTTGATTTGGAGGTTGCCATTGGCGGCCCCTGTAAGATCCTCGGTATTGCCCTCTACCTCGGGCACGTCTGCTTTTTCCCCTTTGAAACTTGTCAGAGCTGGGGAAGGACCAATTCTTGGAGGGCCAGTTTCTGCTGAATCTGGGTGGCTGAACCTGAAGGAAATCCTTGACTGTCTGTACTGACTTTGCTTTTTCCTCTATGGATTTCAATACATCTTGTGCAATAGCACCAAAAAGCTTTTGTTTTTCCAAAGGTGCATCCAGTAACTTTACTTTAACATGGTCAGGCAAAGACTGATCCTTCAACCAAGCATGTCTACGTATCACAGCCCCAGTCATAGCTGCCCTACATGAAGCTTCCAGTGCATCATAACCACACTGCAGAAAATGGTTATTAACCTGCTGAGTGTTATGAATATGATCCTGCAGTGCCTTTTATCAATAGGCTCAGGAGAGGCTAACTTTTTCTGTAAATCATCCAGGAGAAAATCTTGGTACTGAAACATGTGAAAAAGGCAGTTAAGAGACCTCATGACTAGGGTAGTAGAGGTATATACTTTTTTACCCCATCTCTCCAGGGACCTTGCTTCTCTGTCAGCTGGCAGTGGGTTTTTGGCAGAGGAGGAAGCCACTCCCTTGGGGCCCTGTGAAATAGTTTCTAGATCCACAGAGTGAGCCTTAAAAAGGTGCTTGTGAGTGTCAGGGACCCTATAATATCTGTCCAGCTTGACAGGAGCAGGAGGAAGAGAATCAGGGTTGGCACTGGAGTCATCATCCAAAACATCCATAACTGGAGGGATAGCCAAAGGTCTGTGCTGGGGAAGCTTGAGGAAAGTATGAAGCCTTTTCCTGGAGTCAGAGAATTCCTGACCCTGCCATTGAAAATGTTCCCTCATGGAATGCAGGACTTCACCAAATGAGAAATCCTCTGGAGGGGAGGCAGAGGGAATTGATTCCTCAGCATCAGAGTCCTTGTAGGCCTGGAAGGGTTCTTCTTGGGTATCAGAATGCTCAGAATCCCCAGAGGCTTCATCCGAGGAGAGGTCGTCCGCCTGCTCAGTTCTAGGCCTTTTCTCTGCAGGTGGCTGAGAACCCCTGTCCAGATGAGGCTGAGACCCCCTGATAAGGGAAATAAGATCTGCAGCCAGAGACATGATCTGCTTATCAGATGAAGGGGCCTGGGCAGGTTTAGGATGGGCCTTGGCCTGACTGGAGGCCTTAGCACGTGCAAAGGCCTTGATGGACATGGATACTGGAGGCCTAGCAGCCCCACGTGCAGGCGTTACCTTGTCCACAGGAATGGTGTCGGGTAGATCCAGAACTTCGGTTTCCGGAGGAAAATCAACAACCGGCACCGGAGAGATCTCCGAGACCGAAGGTCGTGTTAACGCTGTGTCGTCAGCCTGGAGCGGTTGATTTACCACTTCCGAGGGGACCAGAGCGCTAGCAGAGGATTTAGGAGTAGCATCGGTGGAGGACGCGGGCTGAGGATGTCGGTCCCGGTCCTTGCGTTTTTTAGCAGATTGGGTTGTCGGTTGATCCGATGGCATGATATACACAAAAGATTCACCGAAAAAGTCCTCAGCGAATTCTGCCCGGCGCCTGAGAGTGTGCTTATTAAAGCAAGCACAGGCAGCACAGGCCAAGACGTCGTGGTCTGGGCCCAGGCAAGGAAGGCAGAGAGAATGGAAGTCCTTATGAGGTATTTGTTTACCACAAGACAAACAATTATTAACTTTCTCAATTTGTTCTGACATCGGCTGAGGCAAGAATAAATGTTCCCCAATGGGGTACTTAGCTTTTAGATGACTTCGGTACTGAAAACACAGGAGATGACCGACCGGCACTTGCGAACTGCTTCTGCTTCAGGCACCGCGCGGCAAGAAAGACTGAAGAAGATGGCGTCGGCCGATGCCTTTATACTCCTGCCGTTGTGACTTCAGAGAGGAGGCGACACCAGCCGACGCCGGACCCAGACTTTGGAATTCAGCCGACCGAGGGCTGCCTGAGGCAGGACAACCCATATGTTATGACTGCAGTTGCATTCTTGAAGGACATCTGATAAAGGCCTGGAAAGTTTTGTTTAACAGTATTTTAAGAGAAGGAAAAGTACCAACATCCTGGAAGAAAGTGGTAGTAGCAGTAATACCTAAACAGGGTTAAGATCCATCAGATGCAGATTCATAGAGGTCCATTTCAATACTAAAATCATGATTATAAAGTGTTTATATCTGTGATGGCTAAAAGAATGGCAAAAGACATGCCAACATTAATAGATATGTAGTTTTGTGGAGGGAGGCAAACAGAACTGTGATGATCCAGAGGGAAGCACAATGTAAGAAAATACCACTGTTGGTGGGTCTTGATGCAGAGAAAGCATTGACAGAGTAAGCTGAGACTTTATGAGCAGAGCAATGGAAGCATTTGCATTCCCTGATAAAAGTATAAGGTTGCTTAGGAAGACAAACGAGGGATTGGAGACAAAAATTAAAGTGGGTAGGGTCCTCTGTGATAATCTCTGCTTGAGCAGAGGAACCAAGCAGGGGTGTCCTCTCTCCCCTTTGTTATTTGCATTATATTTAGAACCATTGGCAAAGAAAATAAGGAACTCAGAAATTCAAGGATATAATTGGTATGGTAGTCAATAAAACCTGGCTCTATTTGCAGATGACATTTTATACCTGACAAAACAAGAAAGAGACATTACAGTGCTGTGAAACATTTTGAAACAGTTTCAAACCTTTTCAGAATACAAAATTAATGAAGCTAAAACAAAAGTAATAGTGGTAAATAATGTACTCACATATGACTTGGTTCAGCAATATCCATACTCATGGTGGCATGATAAAATGAAGTATTTAGGAGTATGGATTAAAAATGATACCAGTGTGGCAACTAAGGATATGTGGGTAGAGACTAAACAAAAGATAAAAACTGAGAAAATGGAAGCTCTGTTATATGGATATCGATAGTAAGATACAAGCAGTTAAAATGTTTTTAGTCCCTTTAGTCTTATACGCAGGTCAGGCATATAGGTTCATAGGTTCATAGGTTTATACTAGGCTATCTGCCCTAAGGCATTTATAAGCCTAGCCCAGAGTTTTTGTGGCCTACGCCACCACTTATGTTAAAAAATACTGTGCCCATTAGTTTGTTGTGCCTATGTCCAGCAGTGACACAGAGATGATTCTTGGGGTAAACCTACGATCTCCCATCCACCGGTCAAGATTTCTCTTGAACAGAGCCAGCGAGGTGCTCTGCCTCACATGGACCGGGATTTTATTCCACAACATAAGGAGTCTCTGGGTGACAAATCTATCCCTCCAGCATGTCCTATTTACATCCGTGCTAAGGTTTAAGTCACTTGCTCTAGTGGATCTGGTAGATTTGGATTTTTTGAGGTGGAGTATGTCCATTAATTCCGGGTTGGACATGGCCTTGTATGTCAGGCACAGGTCACCTCTGAGCAGACGGTATGCGACTGAATAGAGCTGGAGTTTCTTCAGTCTGGCAGCATATGACAGATTTTGGAGTCCCTTTATCCTTTTGGTGAGGAACTTTTGGGGTCTCTCCAATTGCTGCATGTGTCAGGTGAGATACATCCCGAATGGGGCATTGTACTCGATCATTGGTCTGATAAGTGAAGAGTACAGGGGAACAATGACCTCACTAGATCTGGATGTGAATCCCTTCATGATCAGGTGGGCAATGTAGAAGGTTTTTCTAACCACTTTAGCAATGTGAATGTCAAAAGAAAGGCCACTGTCAACCTGGGTCCCCAGGTCCCTGATAACCTCTTCTGTGCTTAGTGGATTGCCACCTATATGGTAGCTTGGGGTTACCTTGTTTTTCCCGAAGGGTACGACTATACATTTTTTGGCATTTAACTTCAGGCCATGGCTCTGGCACCAGCTATCAGTTTCCGTGAGACCCCTCTGAAGGATATCTGTGTCCGATGTACTTTCCACTATGGCTCCCAGTTTGCAGTCATCTGCAAACTTTGTCAGCCATAGTCCTCCTATGTTAGCCTGTACTTCTGAGAAGTAGATGCCGAACAACAGGGGGCCAAGGACTGAGCCCTGTGGGACACCACTTGTGACTGGCTTGGAGTCTGACATGGCGCCAGCTACTCTAACCCTGTGGGTTCTGTCCTTTAGCCAGTTTGCAACCCATCTTGTGACATATGGGTTTACATTTAAGCTGGTAAGTTTCTCTATAATACCCGAGTGGGGTATTGTGTCAAAAGGTTTTGCAAGGTCAAGGTAGGCTGTATGGACTGCCTTTCCCTCATCAATGGCCTTGGTGACTGTTTCGAAGAAGTCGACCAAGTTCAAAAGGCATGATCTGCCCTTGACAAAGCCAAACTGGGTCGGGTCCAATGTCTGCTAGTCCCCTATGTCTTTGTTTATGAGTTCCATTATAATCCTCTCCATAGCTTTGCAGACCAGGCTTGTTAAGCTTATGGGGCGGTAATTACCAGGGTGCGTAGAGGCACCGCCTTTGTGGAGTGGGACCACAGTTACCGTACGCCACTCCTTGGGCATGTATCCTGTGGTAAGGCTAAGATTAAACAGCTGCCTTATGTGCGGGTTTAGTTCCTCATTGAGTTCATGTAGCACACAGCCGGGGACACCATCCAGTCCCATTGATGCTGTGTTTTTAGCTTTAGAAAGAGCAGCTTTCACCTGCGCATTGGAGATGTCTGGGAGGCTGCACTCCGCTGGGATAGTTATCTCTCCTTTTGGGAGAGGGGGGGGGAGTTTGCACTGAACCTGTCTGCCAGTATGTTGGCAATGTCTGTGGGTTCAGTGATTTTTGTATCATTTTGGACTAATTCTGAGCATATCTGGGAGTTTCCATCCAGGTTTCTAACATAGCTGAAGAAGGCCTTATGATTGTCTTTTGAATCTATGGCAATTTTTCTCAAAGTTGGCCTTGGATGATTTTATGAGTGCTCGTATTTTTTACTAATAATGATCAAAGGTGTCTTCTCTTTTATGGATTTTGCTCTATCATGTAACAGCTTTCTCCTCTTATTGTAAAGTTTGTTTATGGCTGGGGTCCACCAGACTGGACGTTTGCCCTTGGTGGAAAGAGTCTTTGTTTTATTAGGGATTGCCTGATCCATGCAGTCCTGGAGGTGTTCGTAGAAGGCATTTGTAAGGGCTTCCGCAGCTTGGGTTGTGGTTTCCACTGGCTCGGGGGCCTTGAAGGATACCACACCAATCTTGAGTAGTGTGAAGTTTGCTTTAGAGAGGTTCTTCACTGTGGTCTTTTTTGTTGGGGTGGGGGCGGGATGTGGATATCCAGTGAGATTAGTTTATGATCTGATCTCACCAATGAGGGATATACTTCCGGTGTGGAGCATTTTATCCCCATGTTTGTGATGATGAGATCTAGTATATTTTCTCCTCTTGTGGGAACGGTGACTAGTTGTTCCATGGCATTTGAATTTATGAACTCCAGGAACCTTTGGGCTAGAAAGTTTGGGCTTGAGTAATGTTCCCAGTCTATATTTGGGTAGTTGAAGTCACCCAATATAATGGTGTTTGGAGATACATTTATACCCTCCAGTGTCTTCAGGAAGGCTGTGTGGGGTTCCTGAGTTTGAGAGGGTGGCCTGTAGCATGCTACAAATTGTAGAGCAGTTTTGCCTATGGTTAATTGCACCTGGATGGTTTCCGATGCTTCGTGCGTTGCCACCAAACTGGAGATGTGGGTATCCTTGATGAATATGGATACACCCCCTCCTTTTGTGCTGTGGTCCGGGTTTTGGGGCCGGAACGCATGATATGAGGTAAAACCTGATAGTGCCGGGGTGCTCTCAGGAGCCTTGAACCAGGTTTCAGTCACAGCACAGACATCGATGTTCTCCATACTGAGAAGGGCCTCGAGTGCATGCATTTTGAGATTTAGACTTCTGGCATTGAGCAGCATTACCCTTAGTTTTTTCCCATTTTTGTTTTCTAGGGTGGTAGGTTTAGAATTTGAGCCTTGCCTAAAAAAGGCACTATGGGGGTGGCAGGTGCCTTAGCCAATATCCGGACTCCCAGGGATGACAGGTGCAAGCCGTCCCTTGCGAAGCAGCGTGGCTTGTCAAGCATGTCATCCCAGGCAGACAGACACCGGATCCCCTTTGAATGACACCAGAAATTAAGCCAATTGTTAAAGCTGATCATCTTGTCTCTATGTTGTGGCATCATTCTTGGTGAAGGAAGGATACTGCTCAGGGTCATACCTGCCTGGGCTACATAATCAGAGAGCTCCTCTATGTCTCTTTTCATGTAGTCCAGGGAGGTACGTCTCAGGTCGTTCACACCAGCATGGACAATGACTGTGTCATATTTGTACTTGCTGTGGAGTGACCCGAGTGCTTGTGTTATGTGGCGGATTCTAGCGCCCGACAGGCAGCTTACTGTGACCCTCTCCTTGTTCAGCCTGGTGAGTGGGACATCAGTGTGTCTGACTATGGAGTCACCTATGACAAGTATGTTTGGTGTTGTATTTGGCCTTAAGGGCTGTGACTGCTTTGCACACTGATTTTGTGGTTTATGTGTTGCCTGTGGTGTGTCATGAGGTGGCGGTTGCTTGGGTGTCTGCTTTGGAGGCCTCTGCTGTTTAGGTAAATTTTTGCTCAGAGCCTCCGAGTATGTCTTTGTGTGTTTATGTGTTTGATTCATTGTTGTGAGACTGGTTTTGTGGTGTGTGTAGTTGCCTTCTCCTCCTGTCTGGTCTTGCCAGTCCTGAGTTGAGAGAGCTCAGCCTCCAGTTTGGCTAAATAGCTGCATCTCTCGCAAGTATTTGTGTTATGTGTGAGGAGGAGAGGGTTGTCTGTGTACATGAGGCAATTGTAACATTGCCTCAATATTCCCAGATTCACCAACTGGACAGGAGAGGACGCCAGCATCTGGCCCTTCGACATGCTAGAGAAATTAAGAAGTTTGGGGTGTAACTGAATGAGAGAGGACTTAGTAAGGAAGTGGGTACTCCAGGGGGGGGAGGTTTCGCTAGTGAGGGACTTTGTATAATACAGAAGTGCTAAGCCTGAAAAGAAGATGCTTTTAAGACAAGTGCTGAGCTTTTTTTTTTGGAGAAAAAAAAAAAAAAAGCTTTTTTGGAACAAGTGCTGCGCTTTTTAGTTAAGGGATATACTGTTTAGATTACTAGTAGAGCAGTTCTAAGGGAAAAAATGAAGAACAGACTTTATGGAGCCAGAAAAAGTTTAACCTTGTTAAACCAGTGCTGCCCAATGCTGCTCTAGTGGCAACTCCGCGCTAAAGCGTGCTTGATAGCAGGGGCTGGAAAGAGCCAGGAATTGACCCAATATGGTCAATAAAACTACAGTTTCAGGTCATTAACCACTCCCACGGGAGGCAGGGGAGCTGCTCAATGTTCTTCAGTGCCACTGATCAACAGAGAGACTTTCCTGTAGCCCAAGCAAAAATGGCCTCTCAGAAACTAACAAACAGTTCAGGAACAGCAAGCCTGTAACTGAACTTTTTTAAATCTCAGAAAAGTGGGGAAAAAGCAAGATTTTTTTTTTGTTTTTGTTTTTTCAGAGATAGCAGAGGTTCACAAGTAATATCAAGTTATAACAGTGCAGTAAATGACCCCACACAAGAGTGCTAGGTCAAAGACAGAAAATATGCAAGTTTTGAGAAAAACGATTTTAAAATTAAGTGCAAACAGGAAATTCAGTAAACAGCTTTTGGTTGTGCTCTAAATACAGCTACTAATGCAGAAATCAAGTTTAACAAGCCAGAAAATGCTCAAACTAGGCAACTATGCAGAAAACCTTAGCAAATAAACAGAGAAAAAATACTTAAAATCTCAAAAGTGGCTCCCTTCTTCTCTCAGCGTTTTCTCCTCTTGGTGGGTGCTTCACCAACAGCCAACAAGCCTGAAAAGACGCCAAACCCACGAGGCAACTAGGTTTTAAGAGAGGAAGATGAAGGAGTTTTGGAAATTACCATTACTGGTCAATAAAACTACAGTTTCAAGTCAGTAACCACTCCCACGGGGGGCAGGGGAGCTGCTCAATGTTTTTCAATGCCACTGATCAACAGAGAGACTTTCCTTTAGCCCAAGCAAAAATGGCCTCACAGAAACTTACAAACAGTTCAGGAACAGCAAGCCTGTAACTGAACTTTTTTAAATCTCAGAAAAGTGGGAAAAAAGCAAGATTTTTTTTTTTTGTTTTTTCATAGATAGCAGAGGTTCACAAGTAATATCAAGTTATAACAGTGCAGTAAATGACCCCACACAAGAGTGCTAGGTCAAAGACAGAAAATATGCAGGTTTTGAGAAAAAACGATTTTAAAATTAAGTGCAAACAGGAAATTCAGTAAACCGCTTTTGGTTGTGCTCTAAATACAGCTACTAATGCAGAAATTAAGTTTAACAAGCCAGAAAATGCTCAAACTAGGCAACTATGCAGAAAAACTTAGCAAATAAACAGAGAAAAAATACTTAAAATCTCAAAAGTGGCTCCCTTCTTCTCTCAGCGTTTTCTCCTCTTGGTGGGTGCTTCACCAACAGCCAACAAGCCTGAAAAGATATGGTTTATCAACCAGAGGAGAAATTGTAGATAGCAATTAATAAAGAGCTGAAGGGTTTTATCTGAGAGGGGAGGAAGGCAGGACTCAAGAGGGATAAGCTTATTCTTCAAATAGAACAGGTAGATTGGGATTATCCCAAGCTGAAGGGGTATTTCACAGCAAGACAGTAGAAAACTATAAATTGAAAGTGGAAAGAAATGATGATGAAAAGGGGGGATGCTCAAGAAACAAAGAGAGGATTTTGTATGCAAACCTTTAAGGGGAACAACAATAATCATTCAAGATATTATATTGATAAAATATTAGAAAATATTATAAGAATTAAGCCAATGTGGGACTGGAGAAAGTAAATTCTGACAATAGGGATGACTGCAATTAGAGATACAGACAACAGGCAAGAGGGTCTGGAATATATTGGAGAAAAGTGGCAAAGGATCCAAGGTATTGGAAGCAAATAACTATAGAGGGAAAGGTAATAGTATGAGAAGATGCAAATAACTTACTTGGACTGCAGGTTAGAGATTGCCTTCCTTGTCAAGGATTGATATCAGAGTATAAGCAAAGAGAAAGAAATAGGGGGGTCCTAAATGAAAGACCAGCACTGGTAGAGTTTTTAATAGAATCTAGAACAGAAGTTGCCATTAAGAAAGGAACAGTTAGTAAAGCATATAAAATATCGCATGATAAGTATAAGAATCAATCAAATGAGGTTAGGAAGGATTGGGAAGAGAGAATGGATAAGCAACTCACAAAGAAACAATTGGGGGATATATGTATGTCTCACAGATATGCAACAAAATCTAGAACATTTAGGATTTTTGCTTGGAAGTGTTTACATAGGTATTTTTATACCCCCAAGCAGACCCCAAGGAATTCTTCCTCAGGTAGACAGCAAATGTTGGAGGTGTGTTGGGGAAGAAAGAGGTAACTGAGGACACATTTTCGGGGAATGTAATGAGTTGGCAAACTTTAACTATTCTATGCAGACTGCTCTGTAGGTGATGCTAGGTGAGCAAACTGGAGTAACTAGGGAAATAATTTTTTGAGCTATGATACAGAATCGGAATTGCCTAGATATAGTAAGGCCTTCTGAGTCTAATTATGATGGCTGCCAAAAAAAGCAATTACTTGAAAATGGAAATCAAAGAGTTAACCAACTTTACTAGAATAGCAAGGATAGTAATATAGATAAAACAACTGGAACTGGTATCTTTAGAAAAGAGTGGGCGCAAATTGCATAGGAACAATGGGAATTGTGGGATCAATACATGCAGAGGGGGAATGAGATTTAAAAGAAGGCAGGATTTGAATAAACTGTGTAATGGCTGACTGATAATTACTGGATATATTAAAAGTGCTGTATAACGTCTGCAGCTACAGGTGTGTTGGCACGGTTTGTAATGTATAATGTTTGTAACTGAGATTGTCACAATTGTTTATTTTCATTTATATAAATGTTAAGATTGCCTGTGTCATACACGATAATTTAATAAAGATGTTTCCTGTTTAAAAAAAAAAAAAACAAACAAAAATGGATGCTGGCATGTCTGATGTCAAGCTAATGGCTGAACCTGCCGATGATGGTTGCCACAACCTGGCACAGTTTCCTGCCATGGTAGCATTATCAGGCACTGGTAACATGGCGGGCATATCACCTTCTCCTTCTGCAGACACTACTCCTTTTCTATTTCACACACACAGTTGTTACACCATGCATTACACCAGTGACACTGCTGCCTGCATGAACATTGCTCCCGGCGCTTTACATTCACCAAGCCAGGATGTACTGACTCATCCGCATCAGTAGCCTGACCCCCCCATGTCAATTGTCAACAACGGTTACAATGGCCCTCCCCACCTGTGCATATGATGACAAATGTGCCCTGCACTGTTGCCTCAGTCTGATGCACAGTGTGGCCAGTTCATGCACTGTAGAGCACAGCCTAGGATTAGTATTGTATGAATCATTATTACTTATTGCAATGTCAGTGTCAAATGTGGGTGACCCATAGCTGTGAATCAGACCTCTTAACTCAAGAAATCTGGACAAAGACAAAAGTAATGGGGGACAAAGGCCCAAAAATAGAGACAGATTTTTAATATTGCTCTTATATACATAGCTGTGAACCAGACCTCTTAACTCAAGAAATCTGGAAAAAGCTAAAATAATGGCATGACAAAGGGCCAGAAATAGGGGCAGATTTTAGTATTGCTCTTATATACTTAAAAAGTTGCTAGAATAACAGGTTTTCCATCAGCATTCATTTTCTGAAGAATATGAAGTCTGAAACTCAAATGTCTATCATTATTTAGTGACTTTAGTTCTCAGTAATTTTCCAGAAAAATCACAAATTTTAGGAGGACCAGACCAGAAATATCTGGCAAAAATCAAGATATTCTGTGAAAATCTGGACAGCTAACAGGTAAACCAGTGCCACAGCATACAGTGCCCATCTCCATTCAGGATGGCCTTCCCTGCAACCTGGTCCTTCACAAACCCCTCACAGGCACTGCCTCCTCTGCTGACTTTGGCACATCCTCTCCCCAAGTGGTAGTTCCCTGATACATTTGTTTACATATCCAAGTGCTGCTTAACATTGTACATACACAAAAAATATTTTGCTGTATGTTTCTGGATCACACTACATGGCACCACTGCAGCCATCTAAACAATGGAGGCAAGCCCTCCTAAATCTGAGCACAGTTCAGTGATGCCTCTGGTCTGTAACAAGGTTGGGCTGTATGCATTCTCTGTCATGGCCTGTGGATTTCTTATATTTGTTGTTAGCCATGGTCCTCCAGGGCATATTTAACTTTGCCAATAATATGTCCCTGGGTAAAATCATCCCACACAAATCACTGATATAAATCGGACAAGTGCCAGACATGAGAAATGTGGGAGCCACCTGGGTGTTGCACTGACACATTGTGTATTATACTCTGTGCATTGCAGACCACCTGGCAGTTGATGGAGTGAAATCTCTTATGGCTGCAATACTGTTGTACATGTGCCCTAAGTGGAGTCTTGATGGCAATATGGGTGCAACTGATTACTCCCAGTATCTCAGGGAAATGAGCTATGTCACAGCACTCCTGCACAGTATTATTTCTCTCCTCTGTGGTACCTGGGAACCACATGTATTTCTCCATGTGCCTCTAGTATGGTATTAAGAAACTGGTGTACTATCCATGAGGTAGATGGGCTGGGATATGTCTACTGTGTCCCAGGTTGGTAGCTAGAAGGTCCCTGTTGCCAGGATTGCCAGTCTAAACCTTGGTGTCCACAAGGAAGGGTATTCCACATATCCCATGTACATACATGTAAGGGTGACAGACTAAATAGTTTCATAGTAGTGTACTAGGCTATCTGCCCTGGGGCATTTACAAGCATAGCCAATAGTGATGTGGCTTTTGCCACCCCGTATTATATAGCTGCGCCTCTCTAGTAGTGACACATGTGGGACCCCATTATTTAGTATACTATACCTCTGTCTAGTAGTGACACTGAGGTGACTCCCGGGGTAAACTTACGATCTCCCATCCATGCATTGAGATTTTTCTTGAACAGTGCCAATGAAGGGCTCTGTCTCACATGAACTGGGATTTTGTTCCAGAGTACGGGTAACCTCTGTGTTATGAATCTATCCCTCCAGCATGTCTTATTTATATTTGTGCAGAGGTTGAAATCCTTAGCTCGCGTGGTTCTGGTGGATTTGGATTTTTTGAGATGGAGCATGTCCATCAGTTCTTGGTTGGACATGGCCTTATATGTTAGGCACAAATCACCTCTGAGCAGGCGGTATGCTACTAAATAGAGCTGGAGTTTCTTTAATCTAGCTGGATAAGGCATATGTTTGATTCCCATGATCCTCTTGATGAGGTACTTCTGGGGTCTTTCCAGTTGTTGTATGTGCCGGGTGAGGTACATCCCAAATGGAGCATTATATTCAATCATGGGCCTGATAAGGGAGGAATATAGAGGTGCAATGACCTCCTTTGATCTGGATGAGAATCCCTTCATGATGAGATGGGCAAGGTAGAAAGTCTTTCTGACCACTTTGGCAACATGGTTGTCAAAGGAGAGGTCACTATCAACTTGAGTCCCCAGGTCTTTGATTACTTCTTCCGTACTCAGTGGGTTATTGTCTATGTGATAATTTCTGGGTACTTTGTTTTTCCCAAAGGGGATGACTATACATTTTTTGGTGTTATGTTTGAGGCCATGATTCCGGCACCAGTTGTCCGTTTCAGTGAGACCTTTCTGTAGGATGTGTTTGTCAGCAGGTGAATCGACTATGGCACCCAGTTTGCAGTCATCTGCAAACTTTGTCAGCCATAATCCTCCCATATTTGCTTTCACATCTGAGAAGTAAATGCCGAATAAGAGCGATCCCAGGACTGAGCCCTGTGGGACACCACTCATTACTGGTTTTGAGTCTGACATGGCTCCGGCAATTTTGACCTTATGGGTTCTGTTTTTTAGCCAGTTTGCTACCCATCTTGTGACATATGGATTTACATTTAGGCTGCTGAGCTTGTCTATGATGCCAGAGTGTGGTATTGTGTCAAAGGCTTTAGCCAAGTCCAAGTAGGCAGTGTGGACAGCCTTGCCCTCGTCAATGGCACTAGTGACTGACTCGAAGAAGTCAACCAGGTTTAAGAGGCAGGATCTGCCTTTTACAAAACCAAACTGGGTGGGATCAAGGGTCTGCAGATCCCCAATGTCGCCATTTATGAGTTCCATGATGATTCTTTCCATAGCCTTGCAGACCAGGCTGGTCAGACTTATTGGTCAGTAGTTACCAGGGTCAGTGGAATTTCCCCCTTTGTGGAGTGGGACCACTGTTGCTGTGCACCAGTGTTCCGGTACATATCCTGTAGTGAGGCTAAGATTGAATAGCGTTTTTAGG
This sequence comes from Protopterus annectens, assembly GCF_019279795.1. Taxonomy (NCBI): domain Eukaryota; kingdom Metazoa; phylum Chordata; order Ceratodontiformes; family Protopteridae; genus Protopterus; species Protopterus annectens. The sequence goes on along the minus strand of NC_056737.1, from coordinate 1,553,813,411 downwards.
TGCGGGTTTAGTTCATCTTGAAGTTCACATAACACGCAACCGGGGATACCATTGGGTCCTACAGATGCTGTGTTTTTTGCTCTGTTGAGTGCTGATTTTACCTGTACATCTGAGATGACAGGTAGGTTACATTCAGCAGGGATAATTATTTCACCTTTCGGGGGTGAGGGAGGGGAGAAATTTGCACTGAACCTATCTGCCAGAATATTGGCAATGTCGGTAGGGTCAGTGAATTTTTTGTCGTTGTGTACCAACTCAGAGCATATCTGAGAATTTCCTCCCAAGGTTCTGACATAATTGAAGAAGGCCTTGTGATTGTCCTTGGTATCCTTGGCAATCTTTCTCTCAAAGTTGGCTTTAGATGTTTTTATGAGAGAACGTAGTTTTTTACTTGTGCTGATCAGGGAAGCCTTTCCCTTGTGGGATTTGGCTTTGTCCTGCAGTAGCTTCCTTCTTTTGTTGTACAGTTTGTTTATAGCCGGGGTCCACCAAACTGGGCATTTTCCCTTGGTGGAAAGGGTTTTGGTTTTAGTTGGGATTGCTTGATCCATGCATTCTTGGAGATGTCCGTAGAAGGCTTTTGTGTAGGATTCAGTATTTTGGGAAGTGGTTTCCATTAACCCAGTAGGCTTAAAGGATACCATTTCTGACTTAAGGAGCGTAAAGTCAGCTTTTGAAAAGTTTTTCACTGTAGTCTTTTGTTCTGGGGGTGGGGGTGGGATATGTACATCCAACGTGATCAATTTATGGTCAGATCTTACTAGTGAGGGTTTTATATCCAGTGCGGAGCATTTGGGCCCCATGTTTGTGATAACCAGGTCAAGTATATTATCTCCCCTCGTAGGAAAAGTGACCAGTTGCTCCATAGCATTCGAGTTAATGAATTCTAGGAATCTTTGGGCTAGGGTGTTAGGGCTAGAATAGTGGGCCCAGTCTATGTTGGGGTAGTTGAAGTCACCCAATATGATGGTGTTTGGTGTGACATTCATATCCTCCAGTGTCTTCAGGAATGCTTGATGGGGTTCCTGGGATTGGGAGGGTGTTCTATAGCATGCGACCAGTTGTATGGCAGTTTTGCCTATGGTGAGTAAAACTTGTATGGTTTCTGATGCTTCTTGGGTAGCCACCAATCAAGAGGTGTAGGTGTCCTTTATGAAAATGGACACTCCCCCTCCCTTTGTGGTTCGGCCTGGAACTTGAGGCCGAAAAGCATGATATGAGGTATAGCCTGGTAGTGCTGGAGTGCTCTCAGGAGCCTTGAACCAGGTTTCAGTTACTGCACAGACATCGATGTTCTCCATACTGAGAAGTGCTTCGACTGCCTGCATCTTGAGATTTAGACTTCTGGCGTTGAGCAGCATTACCCTTAATTTTTTTCCATTTTTGTTTATTACGGAGGTTGATTTGTCTTTTGAGCATTGCCTAAAAAGGCACTATGGGGGTGGCAAGAGCCTTGGCCAGTATCCGAAGCCCAGTGGTGACAGGTGCAAGCCATCCCTTGGGCAACATGGCTTGTCCAGCATGTCATCCCAGGCTGACAGACATTGGATCCCCTAGAATGACACCAGTGATTAAGCCAATTGTTAAAACTGATCATTTTGTCTTTGTACTGAGGCATCATTCTTGGTGAAGGCAGGATGCTGCTCAGGGTCAGGGTCATACCAGTCTGGGCTACATAATCGGAGAGCTCCTCAATGTCTCTTTTCATGTAGTCCAGGGAGGTACATCTCAGGTCATTCACACCAGCATGGACAATGACTGCATCATACTTGTACTTGCTTTGGAGTGACCTGAGTGCGTGTGTAATGTGGCGGATCCTAGCTCCCGATAGGCAGCTCACCGTTACCCTCTCCTTATTCAGCCTGGTAAGTGGGACGCCAGTGTGTCTGACTATAGAGTCACCTATTACTAATGTCTCTGGCATAGTGTTTTGCCTTAGGGGCTGTGATTGTGTGACACACCTGTTGCTTGAGGTATGTGTTGTAGGTGTTATGTTTTGTGAGGGTGTATTTCTGGGTGTCTGCTTTGGAGGCCTCTGTTGTTTTGGTAAGTTTTTTATAAGGGCCTCCGAGTATGTCTTTGTGTTCTTATGTGTTTGGTTTGTAGTAGTGGTGGTTTTATGTGTGACTGGTTTTGCTTCGAGTGTGGGTGCCTTCTCCTCCTGTCTGGTCTTGCCAGTCCTGAGTTGAGAGAGTTCAGCCTCCAGTCTGGCTATATAGTTGTATCTCTCACAAGTATTTGTGTTAGTAGGAAGGAGGAGAGGGTTGTCTGTGTACATGAGACAATTGTAACATTGTCTTAAGATTCCTAGATTAACCAGCTGAACAAAAGAGGATGCTAGTGGTCCGCCACTCGACATGCTAGAATATTAAAAGGAGTGCTGTGCCTTTAAAGGAAGTGGGTATTCATGGGGGTAGTGGATGGCTGTAGTGCTTACTTTAGTATAGGAGTGCTTACTTTAGTATAAGAGTGCTTGCTAAGAATGGAAGTCCCGAAAACAAGTGCTAATATATATACAGCTAAATAGACTGAGTAGAGCTTTCCAAGGGAAAATTTGGAGAGTAGACTTGGCGGAGCCAGAAATAGTTTAAACCTGTATAACCGCTGCTGCACTATGCACCCAACCGTGCAAAAATGCTCAGGCGGATCTTTTATACAGGGAACTTGAAAAGAGCTAGAAATGGTCCAAAGCAACCAATAATTTACAGCTCAAGTGCTGATGTCACTTCCCCCAGGGACAGATAGGCTGCTCAAGGCTCCCCACTCCCACTGGTGAGCTCAGAAACTTCCTTCTATCCAAGTAAGGCAATGGCCAACACAGGAACTACACACAGCCCAGAATACAGCAAAGCCTGTATACTGGTCTAGACTAGTCGAGCAAAGGCGGGAAAACAAGTTGCTACTTGTCTTTTCGACATGGCAGTGGCCCATTTCTGTTTGGCAGGGGATGAAATGTTAAGCAAGGAAGGATCACTCTGCAATGCACATCTCCATGGCTACTGCCAGCGAGGTCAACCTTACATAGATACATTTTTGCTAACCTGCTGCTATCCCTTACATACATTTTCAGTTTGTGTCTCCATTCACCAGGATTTTAATGCATAAGCACCTGCTCTGTTAGCCACTCATTGTCATAGTTTTATATGTTTCTATTTTACTTCATTATATTGTTTATCCTCATTTATATTCACCATCACCCTTTTTATAATAATACTGCTCATTTCCATTTCATTATATAGTAATTTCTTCTCCTGGCAACCATTAATTTCATGGCCTTATGGAACTGTGACTTGTGTATCTGTGAATCTCATCTGATTTGTAAGCGATTCTGCATTGTACTATTTGTTTCTGAATCCCAACCATATTTTAACCTTCTCTTTTCTATGGCTATATTTTTCAGACCACACTGCATATCCAGTTCACAAACTCCCATTTTTGCCTCTTTAACATGAGCCATCTGTGAATAAAATCAGTTCTAGATTTTGAAAGGGAATATTTACATCTATTATGGCTGGATAGATGGATCTTAAGTCTATTCTTTTCTTTTTCTGAAACGCAACTTCTATTGTTTTATATATTTTTACAATCTTACGTCACAAATTTTTACCCAACAAAAACAACTGTTACAAATCCCCCTAACAGCTGATTTTAAATCAATATACAATTACTTATTCCTCATCACATTCCTGTGGTACTCCTAGGAATCCCAATCTTTTCTGTTCTTAATCTCATCAGGTAAATAACAGTAAAAACCTCCTGGGGTGTGTGTGTGTGTGTGTGTGTGTGTGTGTGTGTGTGTGTGTGTGTGTGTGTGTGTGTGTGTGTGTGTGTGTGTGTGTGTGTGAGAAGACACAACCAACAATAAATAAGAGTCACTTAGCAGACTCCTATTTCTCTACTGTAGTCTTTTTATCAGAGGGTCACTATAATATCTATATGTCAATCAAAAACAAAAGGAGGTGGCTTGTACCAAAGCAAACCAAGACTTCACCTGACCCAGAAAATAAAAATATATATTTAATAAAGTAAAATACAAAGTATATAGAACAAAGACTCAAACTAAGTGCTTTCATCAATACAAGACTTCATCAGAGCATGAGCTATCAATGGAAAAGTCACAGATTAAATATACGAACCGACCAATCACAAAACAGACACAATTAAATAACTATGCAATTGTACATTTCTCAAGAACCATGACAAATACTGCTGTTGCTTGTAGGAAAACATTGCATCTTAATGGATCTCCATTTCAAGGCACTGTTTAAAGATGTATATTCATTTAAACCTGGTTTTGTGGTGGCATTCAAACAAATTTGCCAGATTAGTTCACGATACTCCAAAAAGGTTTTCCAGTCAGAATCCTGGGGTCAACAGTCACCTTAGCAACTACACCAAATTTAAACTTTATAGCAGATGTACCAGGACAATTTCTAGTATGTTTAAAGAGCATGTTATTTTCTTTTTTCTAAGAAATATCATCCAAATGCACATAAATTCTCTTTTTTAAGAGTGTTCAGTCTTTCCTACATAGAAAGTCACCACAGTCCGGGCACACACTGATGTACACTACCCCAGATGTGGAACAGTTGGCAAAGATGGTGGTCACTAATCTACTCCCATGATAAATCATGGAAAATGTGTTACCATCCAATACATAACCACAATAATTACAAAAACCACACTTCCAAGTACCAAGTCTCTTTGAACTAACCATCTGGTTACTTTCAGTAATCTGCTCAAAACTGTCTTTCAAATTACGGCCTCTTTTAAAAACAGAAGAAGGCCACCCTCCGGTGCAGTTCAACAGCACCATGTCCTGAACAGACATGTTCCAGTTCCTGCAAATAATATTCTTAATTAAAAAATAAGTTGTTGTTTGTCTTTTCGGCTTCTTCCTGGTAAGGGGTCGCCACAGCGGAACTCCAGTCCGCTAATGATTGGCAGTAGATTTTTACGAAATGGCAAGGTGCCAGCTCGACATTCAACTTTAAACGAAGGCACGCCCATTTACGCACGCATGTCTTTTGAATGCTACCCAACCGCGGGGAGGACATGCAGACTCCACACAGAAGGCACTCCCAAGCCAAGCCGAGAATCAAACGGGAGAACCTCTTGCTGTGAGGTAACAATGCTACTACTGTACCACCGCGGTAATATCTTAATTAAAAAAGTATTGTATCTTAACACCATCAAGGTGTTAAACCTGTTAGTCAAAGGGTATGTGGTCACTGAGGGACAAGTGTCTACTACAGAGGGTAAATGGGTACACAGTATAGGAGCATATCTGGAAAATCTACCCCAAATGACATCCAACATACATTGTTAATTAGGTTGTCAGAGTATTCTCTCTGTCTGGACATCGTACAAAGGTTGTCAAACTCAGTTTCAAAACATTTTGTCATCAGAAATCATTCTAGATATTCTTATCATTTGGCATCTTACCAAAATGTGTTTAAGTTTCCTAGAATGACAACTGTGGAAGTGGAGGTAGGAAAGCAAGAAGGTGGTCTTCTGAAAAATGTTGGACTGAAATTCATTTAGCAACATCAAGATAATTCATCTGCTCAATGGAAAGAGTATAGGTGAACTTCAAAAATACAATGGTATTATTCATGTATTCAAAAAACTCCAAAAACCACTACTTAGTGTCCACCCCAAAAATACAGATGTCATCTAAAAATCTAAAATAAGTGTTCCAACATTGGGAGTAATTATAAGTAAAAATAAATCTCATTTCCCACCTCCACATTACCATGCTGGCAAAATGGAGGCACAAGCTGCTCCCATTGTTGCACCTTTTGGCTGTTTTAAGTATTTTCCTTCAAAATGAAAAAAGTTGTTCAAAATAAAAAAAAATAGGAGGTGGCTTGTACTAAAGGAAACCAAGATTTCACCGGACACGAAAATAAAAATATATATTTAATAAGGTAAAATACAAAGTATAAAACAAAGACTCATGTTAAGTGCTTTTGTTAGTACAATACTTCAACAGAGCATGAGATGGCATTGGAAAAGTCACAGATTAAAATATGCGAACCAACCAATCACAAAATAGACACAATTTAATTATGTAATTATATCTCAGTTTTAAGGCATTGTTTAAACCTGGTTTTCTGGTGGCTTTCAGGTCTTTTCAAACTAACCATTCAGTTACTCAATAATCTGCTCAAAATTGTCTTTCAAATTAATGCATCTTTTAAAAACAAAACAAGGCCCCCTCTATATTCAGGAAAAATGTTAAACCTATTACATGACAACACAAAATATAGTGTGGCGTCTTCAAATGATATACATACTGCTTACAGAAAAATAGACGCCTTTTTGTATGATGCTTTAATGGAGGGCACCTTATCCACTGAGGAATATAATTTTTATGTATACTGCCAAACCTAGAGTTCCCTCAAATTTCATCATCCCAAAAATCCACAAGGGTATTTTAGATCCCCCTTAGACCAACTGTTTCAGCCTGTGGATCAAAAAAAAAACACTCTACTACATTGTATCTGGACTCTAAATTGAAACATTTTTGAACCTCTGTCCCCACATACAAAAAGATTATTGGAATTTTTTGAGAAATGTTACTAGTGACTTGTGGCAACAGGACCTTAGTTTTGCAAATGTTGATGTCATAGATATTTTTTGGAGACATTCCATATGAACTGGGTCTTGAATGGTTCAGGGAGGCCCTTTTATTATGTGAATTTGTGAAAAGGAACAAAATTAATTTGATGGTAGACTTGATGGTCATTGTTTTGAACAACTTTTTGTACTTTGAAGGAGAATACTTTAAACAGCTGAAGGGTTTAGCAATGGGGGCAACTTGTGTCCCCATTTTTGCCAACATGGTAATGTGGAGGTGGGAAATGAGATTTATTTTTACTTGTAATTACTCTGTGTTGGAACACTTATTTAGATTTTTAGATGACATCTGTGTTTTTTGGGGTGGACATTAAGAGGAAGCTTGAGTTTTTTGAAGACATGAATAATATCGTACTTTTTCCATGCGTTTATATTACGCTGTCGAAAACTCAAACTGTCGACAGCATAATAATTGACACAAAAATGTCGAAACCCCCGAACATTGAACACACAAAAAAAACCCCACCCAAACACAACACAAATTACTCTATGCAGGGGGCAAGCCCCCCTGCCCCCTCCACACACCCCGCTACTTAAATATACCAACTCCGAGATCGCACTACATTGCTGTAAATGGAAATCTCCCCTTATGGAGACTTCCATTTACAAGCGCGATGACTTTCGCTTTCGACATTTTGGTGCCGACAATATCAGCTACGATATTGTCGGCCTTCGACAGGATGAAGTAGACCCTTTTTCCACTGAGCAGATGAATTATCTTGATGCTACTATTATTAAAAGTAGTAAAGTTTTCAGTCCAACATTTTTCGGAAGCCCACCTTCTCGAACTCCTACCTCCACTTCCACAGTTGTCACCCTAGGAAACTTAAACACAGTTTTGTAAGAATATTTAGAATGATTTCTGATGGCAAAAATTTTGAAACTGAGTTAGACACCCTTTGTACAATGTTCAGACAGAGAGAATACCCTGATGACCTAATTGAATAATGTATGTTGGACGTCATTCTGGGTAGATTTTCCAGATATGCTCCTATACTGGGTACCCGTTCACACCCTCTAGTAGACACTTGTTCATCAGTGACCACATCACTTTTGTAACACCACAATGGTGTTATGATACAACAATCCTTTTTTAATTAAGAATATTATTTGCATGAACTGGAACATGTTGAGTCAGGACGTGGAGCTGTCGAACTGCGCTGGAGGGTGGCCTTCTTTTGTTTTTAAAAGAGGCCTTAATTTAAAAGAAAATTTTGAGCAGATTACTGAGTAACCAAATGGTTATCTCATAGAGACCTGGTACTTGGAGATGTGGATTTATAATTATTGTAGTTATGGGATGGATGGCAACACATTTCCCATTATTTATCATGGGATTAGATTAGTAACCACCATTTTTGCCAACTGTTCCACTTCTGAGGTAGTGTACACATTAGTGTGTGCTAGGACTGTGGTGACTTTTATGTGGAGAATACTGAATGCTCTTTAAAAAGAATTTATGAGCATTTGCATGATATTTTTAAGAAAAAGGAAAATAACACGCTCTTTAAACAGATTAGAAATTGTCCTGGCACATCTACTATAAAGTTTAAATTTGGTGTAATTGACAAGGTGACTACAGACCCCAGGGGTGGTGACTGGAAAACCTTTTTGGAGTATTGTGAACTAATCTGGCAAATTTGTTTGAATGCCACCACAAAACCAGGTTTAAACAGTGCCTTGAAATGGAGATCCATTAAGATGTAACATTTTTTTCTACAAGCAACATCAGTATTATTTTTCATGGTTCTTGAGAATTGAATAATTACATAATTATTTAATTGTGTCTATTTTGTGATTGGTTGGTTCGTATATTTAATATGTGGCTTTTCCACTGCCAATTCATGCTCTTATAAAATCATGTATTGACGAAAGCGCTTAGCATAAGTCTTTGTTTTATACTTTGTATTTTAGCTTATTAAATATATATTTTTATTTTCCAGGTCTGGTAAAGTCTTGGTTTCCTTTGGTGTAAGCCATTTTCTTGTGTTTTTGATTACTAGTCTTTTGCTTCTAGGAGGTTAATGCCTATTTATTTAATAATATCTATATAGTTAAAACCATCCAGTTGTTCAAAAATCTTTGCCCGGAATTCCAATTAGTCCCTACTTTTCCTGATGACTGCCAAGGATACTTACTACCTTAACTCTTGTATCTTCAGGTCATTCTTTGGTTTCCAGTATCTTGTAACGTTCCTGAGAAAACTGTTCTCAGTGCTAGTAACTGTTAATTATGGCTAGGCAATACAGACTCTAACTAAATCCTGAAGTAATATAAACAGAGGCATAGCTAGCTATTCTAGTATCTGCTTCCATCCCCAATCTGGCATCTCCCCTCAACTCTCAGCTGAGGAATAAAAAAAAGATTCACTTCCTTTTTTTAACCTGTAGCAACTGCTTGCTGCAATGCAGTAAGCAGCTGTTACAATTTATACCACACATATACACAGAGCAATAAGCACTTCAGTTCTGTCCACAAATGCAATACTAACATATGAATGCTAGTAATGTACTGTGCTGAAGACTGACTGGCATCTGGTGATCATGCTCCTTAGTACTTTTTGCCCAGACAGCCTGACCCCCCTTTATCCAACCCTAACTATGCTACTGTATATCAAACTGGAACAATTTTCAACCCTTCCCCAATAGGCCAAATACTTACTCTAACAACTTTTTTTTTAATTGCTTTCATCTTCAGCTTTAGGCAATCACCAAGCACATACATCCAAGTATCGTTCTTTCCCCTGTTTCACATCTCCAACATTCCTGATTTATGCCCATAAATGTTTTAACCATCCTATGAAGTGTATCAAAGCTGTTACATAGGCAATGCCAGGCAAAATGTTTGAATTTATTAGCCCCAAAGGCATATCTAGTCATCTTATAGATCTCTTTCCAAACTTTACTAGAACATCTACAATCACTGCTAGTATTCTCAGACAGTGCATAGTGCTGCAAAAAAAAATATATAGCACAGATAATGCTAAAGTGCAGTAAGGGGGTGATTTGGAGATAAAAGGTAAGTAAAATAATGTGGGAAGAAATAGCCAGGGAATTGTTATGGCTAGGCTTGTATAGGCCCTAGGGCTGATAGTCTAGTACCAACCTATGAACCTATGAAAGTAGTGTGGCCATGCTAGGGTAAAAATATCACTGTATGTAGCATATGCAAATTACCACATAATGATATGGAAATGAAGTTCCTACTGAAAATGAGGGGCAATGATTTTGCAAATGACCCATTAAACATGGTGGAATGATTCAGAGACATATAAAATTGGTGCACTGTGGTGAACACCTATTCTGAAAGCCAGGAAATACTGATGTACAGGATGTTTCAATGTTTGCAAAAGCAGAATTTACAGCAGAGCAACAAGTTAGTACCCACTCTCTGAGCCAGTGCCCATGATGCAGTAGCCCTCTGCACCAGAGCACATGTTATTTTCAGTGCCAAACCTAACATTTGACTGTCCAGCAGATTGTGAACTGCTTCTATCTGGCTCATAAGATCAAACCACAGCTTGTTGAACTGTGTAGCTCACGTGGCGATGAGGGGGGATGCATGGACTTCCCATCCCAATGGCCATAGCTTTAACCATCTTAGCTACAGGGACCATTCAGTGACCTACAGCAGACATGCTAAGGACCTCATTGGTATTGGCCTTGCGTATCTTACACCAATGCCTCAGCACATGGAGAATCATATAGTTTGTAAGAACTACAGAGGCAGAATGACCACTATACATGCATTTTTAGATTATTTTCCACTTTTTTAAGGTCCTGGGAGACATTCATTGCACACACATTGCCATCAAGACACACACAAACAATAAAGGCTTTCACTCCCTCAACTGCCAGGTAGTGTGCAATGCCCATAGTATCATCTATAATGTTTGCATGCCCTACCCAGGCAGTTACTATGATTGTCTTATTGATAAATGATTGAACTACATCAATGATTTGTGCACAGTGACTTACCACAGGATCATCTACTTGGCAGATGCATATGTAGGTGGGTACAGAGGCCAGTATATACAGTTTCCATGCAATAAGATAGTAGGCCATATATAATAGTGTCACTGTTGCATGTTGCAAGAAATGCCAGCTAAACATTGCAACTTTGACTGATAATCCCCATTTACACACTCCCAGATCATGGCAGAGATGACATATAATACTGCACACCCAGAGACACTAAATGTGGTGGAATATGTTTGTTAGCCAAGTGAAAGGACACTTGTGCTTATGTGATTCAGCCAGTGGGCACTGCAGTATTCACCTGAAACCTATAGCCAGACATGTTGCATGATGTGGGTAACATCCTAGCACTGTCCATAAAACCTGTTTGAACAGCAGATGAGGAGGAGAGAGAGATTGTCACAGGAAGAATGGGCAGAACTGTGTGTAATACCATGTTAAAAAGGAGGCACCTGATTTATAACTATTAGCTATGATAGACAATAACAGTAAAATAATGCCTGCATTATCCCACCTAAGCTATGCCAGACAGTATAGGGACTGGCAATGCTTTGCATCAGATATCACCTTACCAGCACAGATTAGGATGTAGGCAGAGCACAGTCACAGTCATTTGTACAGGTGGGGTGGAGGGCACATTGACAGGTGAAAGCACTGCTATCATACGGGCCAGGGTCATGGGAGGTGAATTTAGTAGCAGTTACAAATCTATGATACATTTTTAAATGTACTCAATATAAAATAGTAGTTGCAGTACCACCAACTCCCTCAATGTCCAGGGTAGGGTTAAAACATCTTTGGATACTATCAGATGTCTACCTTTACACACAAAATTCAACATCCACTGTTTAAGTTGAGCCATTACCTTCATTGACAGACAGCACAGAAAGGCATGTGATAAATACAATATTTTCAGAAGCACAAATATCTGTAGTGCCATTACTATATGATCAACCTCAAGACTAGTAACTGCCAATTAAGAAAAAAAATTATCTTAATCATTTGATCAAATGTCTCACAAGAGGTTCTGCAACTATGACCTTAGGATAGCTCCCTAAATATTTTACTTTATCTTGATTCCACAGTTTTCTCATAATTTACATCGACTGTTTGTGTTCTGGTAGAGTTAACTTTATATCCAAATAACTGAACACATTCTTTTAGTATAGATAAAATATTATCCAAGTCCTTTTGGGGTTTACCAAACCTACTATTGCATCAACAGAAGCTGCTGTTAAAAAAAAAAAATAATTAATAGAGCATATAAAATATTATATGATAACTATAACAATCAGAGAAGATTAGAAAGCATTGGGAAGAGAGATTTGGTTAAACAATTCCCAAAGGAGTAATGGGGGGGGGGAGCATATATGTGTGTTTCCCAATCTTGCAACAAAATATAAAATATTTAGGATTTTTGCTTGGAAATGTTTATATAGGTATTTTATACCCCAAGTAGACTCAAGAGAATTTTTCCTCAAGTAGACAGCAAGTGTTTGTTGGAGGTATGATGAGGAAGAGGTAATTGGGAACATATTTTATGGAAGTGCAACGAGTTGGCAGACTTTAAAGATTCCCTGCAAACTACTCTATCAGAGGTACTGGGTGAGCAAAGTGGTGCAACTAGAAAATGATTTTTTGGAGCTATGATACAAAACTGGAATTGCCTAGACATAGTAAGGCCTTGCTGAGTCTAATTATGATGGCTGCCAAAAAAATCAATTACTAGAAAATCGAAATCAAAGTCTAAACCAACTGTACCAGAAGTAGAGAATATAATAACAGAGAGAAAACAACTGGAACTTGGGTCTTTAGAAAAGGATATGTGCAAATTACACAGAAAACAATGAAAAATGTGGGAACAATATATTCAGGGGAGGAATGATGTTTAAAAGAAGGCAGGATTTGAATTAGCTATGTAATGCTTGACTGACAATGATTGGGCAAATTTTGTCAGTATGGTTTATGGTGTATAATGCTTGCAGCTAAGATTATTTCAACATGGTTTGTTTTTATTTATATACATCCATGATGGTCTATGTCATAAGTGATAATTTAATAAATATGTTTCTTTTTTAAAAATAAAAATAACTATTATATCAACAGTAAACAATGCAACCTTCAGTCATTTTCTTTCCCAAGTGAAGACCTGTACATCTTATTTTCTAATCCAAGTTTCCAATAGTTATATATAAATGGTTCCCTTGCCTTGAACCCCAAGTCAGTTCAACTGTAAGCCTATTTGTGATCTTAATTTTAACTTACGATTCCCCCATAAATAGCCAAAATAAGACCTATAAATTATGCGTAGAAAGCCCATGTTATCCATTACTTTAATGTGAAAACCCCACTCCAGTCTATCAAATGCCTTCTCCTGAAACCTCAGCAACATAACATATTACTCTTTTTCTTAGGTATCCTGAAGAAGAGTCAAAGTCATTATTGTATGGCAGGCATCCTCCCACTAACCCACACTGGTCCAAAGAAATCAAATTTGGTATGAAAGCAGTTATTCTTTTTGCCCATAACTTCATAAAAAAATATAATCATGATCAAAACCTGAGATGGGTCTGTAAGGGGATGAATAGGGGATCCATTGCTTCCTTTCCTATAGGATCCCTATAATGATAGCTTTATTCCAAGTTTTAGGTATCTCCCTAGCTCTCATAACCTTAATAAACAATTGAACCCACTTGTTATCACACTTCCTCCCCTAACCTTCAGACCTTTAGTGTAATATCATCCAGAGCAGGCATATTTTTTTCAAAGCCACTTGATGTACCAACTTTAAAATGTCTTCAAAATAAAAGGTCTCATTGACCTTTCAATATGTTATTCACTTAATCTAGGTAGTTTAATTTAAAAAAAAAATCTACCTTATCCACAACATACCTTAGTTGCATTTCGTATGAGAGTAATGACTGATAATATTCCCTAAAAACTTTCAAAATCTCACCTTGCCTTTGTCTTAAATTTCCCTTGGAATCTCTTATCTGGCATATTGCCATATCCATTTGTCTCAGTCTATCTTCATGTGCGCTGGGAGATTTGACAGTATTTTCAAAATAAATTTAAATTGTTTCTTTGTGTCTAAAGACTGAATAAGTTCCCCTTTTATATTAGTGATTTACAACTGTTCTGCAACATTTAGATTTTGCATGTCTGACTGTAACTGAACTACTTTTCGTCTATGCTTGCCTTTTCCCGATAGCTTCCTAGATTTCAATCAGGTCACCAACTTTATCTGTCACTTGAAGTTCTCCTTCATCACCACTGACTGATTTCTCTGGCACCCCTTTTAATCCTTTTAACAAATCTTCCTTACACCAATTTTTGAAATGCTCACCTTTCAGTAAAAAACTTTGGTAATTTCCAGCCTTATCAATTACTCCCTCTCTCCCCCTAAAAATATCACTGCTACAGGTGCACAATGCAATAAGATCATGAGGCAAGTCTAATAATTATGTATTGCAAACACAAATTCTTAATTTATCAGGATTTTATCTATATGTGGCTATACTTGGTGTCTAGAAAAGAAACACACAAACCTATTGCTTCCCATATAGTCTTGCTTTTACAAAAAATCATCTTTAAACCCTCATTTGCCTACATCTTGCAAGTAACAGTTCAACTGCTGCTAGCCTAACCTGTCTTGAACCATTTTCTAGACCAATGGCTGACAACAGCATTTTCAGACCCCTATAAAGACTGTTAATGGCCCCTCATAAGAAATAACCTGGGGTAGTATGTTACACAATGCTACAACCTCTGTCTGAGGTGGAAGAGGAATTAATCCCACTGTGTATGTCATCCCTTGCTCATAGCTCTTCACCAAAGCACAACATCTAATACTGATTCTTCTACTTGGAAACTGCACTTATAGAAAATTAACAGACTTACTTCCCTTCTTCTTGCCCCTTGATAATTGGCCTTTGATCCCAGCTTATATCAAACATAATTAACCTCTTGAGATCCTACCTGACCATATACGCTTCTTGTGAGCCTTCTAGACCTAGGGATGGTTTCTTGAAAAACGTCAATATCCAAACTGTTTTGACTGGGCTTAACAGTCCACTTACATTCTAAGACTTTAACTTCAAATGCTACTTAAGGATATACAATTTTGCTGTTTTCTCTTATTCATTCTTACTAGATCCCTTTATCCACACCCTCATCCCTTCTAAATGTGACCTTCTAATCTCACCACTGGAAAATATCATATTATTTCTAGGTTTTAGTGGACTCTCATAATGGAGTGCAAAAAGAAGTTATGTACTCACCATAACGTTCCATCTGAGTAGATACTTCATTTGTCTGCAACCTGTGGGTAGTCGGATCCGACCTCGGATCCGAACCGGCAGCTTTCCAAGCTCCAAGATCCGAGCTCCTAGCTCCTTCCCCTACCCATAATCCCTTACTACCAACCACATTACCTCAGATCGGTTATTTTGCCCTATAGGCTAAAGACGGAGAAAAATCTCCAAAGGAACAATACTTTACCGAGGTTCGGGGGATGGCAGGGGGGGGGGTCGGTTGCAGACAAATGAAGTATCTACTCAGATGGAATGTTATGGTGAGTACATAACTTCTTTATCTGAAGTAGTTACTTCATTTGATCTGCAACCTGTGGGACAGAGTCCCCAGCTTACCTAAAGACCCTGGGTGGTCCCTATGGAAGGATATTCCGAAGCACCGCGGAGCCAAAGGAAGCCCTCCTTCTGGAGATCATGTCCAGTTTGTAATGAGAAATGAACGTATGGGAAGAGGACCAGGTAGCTGCTGAACAAATATCGTCTACCGGAACTCTAGACCAAAAAGCCGTCGAGGTAACCACAGATCTAGTAGAATGCGCACGCACGCCAACCGGAGCTGGCTTCCCAGATGAAGTGTAACCCTGTCTAATACACTGAGAGATCCAATTTGCCACTGTCACCTTAGACATTGGTTTGCCCATGGCTGACTTAGCATAAGAAACAAACAACTGGTCTGACTTGCGAAAATCTTTAGTCCTTTGCAAGTAAAAACGTAGTTGTCTGTGTACATCCAATTTGTGCAATGTGTATTCACCCTTGTTTTGGAAATTTGGGAAGAAAACAGGAAGGGTAATTGACTAATTAATGTTAGTCTCTGTGGCTACCTTAGGCAGAAAGGAAGGATTAGTCCTGAGGGCCACTCTATCTTTGTGAAAAATAAGGTATGGATGCTTAATGCACAGAGCTTGCAATTCTGAGACTCGTTTGGCTGAAGTAATAGCGACCAAAAAGGCTATTTTCCAAGATAAGAATTTCAATGGCACTGAGGCCGCCGGCTCGAAAGGTGGTCTTGTTAATGCCTGTAAGACCAAGGTAAGATCCCATGGAGGAACTGCCGGCTTAATAGGGGGCTTTAAGAGAAACACGCCTTTTAAGAAGGTCTTGCATATTTTTGCTGACGCCAAAGAATCTACGCCATCCCCTACGTGATAATGAGAGATGGCTGCTAGCTGGGCCTTAACCGTGGACGCACTAGCTCCTTGTCTAAAAAGAAGGGACAGGAAGTCCAGGATAGTGGGAATAGGAACCGTAAAGGGATCCAATTCCTTATCCTTTGCCCAGATGGAAAAGCGTTTCCATTTACTGTTGTAGAGCTTTCTGGTGGATGGCTTATGAGCTGCCACCAGAATGGCCTTAACAGGGGACGGGATACCGGGAGTCCTAGCCATTAACGGAACTGGATCAACCAAGCCGTGAGCCTGAGGCTGACCAGGTTTGGAGTGTGGCATCTCATCAGATGCGAGATTAGGACTGGTCTGGGGTCCAGAATCCATGGGGGAGCCACACTGTAAGACTGCAGAAAGGGGAACCAGATTTGTCGAGGCCAGAATGGGGCTATGAGAATCACTCTGCTCCCCAACCAACAGGCTTTCTGGATGAATTTCATCATCAGAGGAAGAGGAGGATACGCATAAAGGAGACCGGGCGGCCAAGCATGAACCAGAGCGTCCCTGGGGGATTCCCCTCTGGGGGGAACTATCGCGAAGTAATCGCTGCATTTTGTGTTTAGGGGAGAAGCAAAAAGGTTGCAGCGAGGTTGACCCCACTTGAGGAATATCTGCTTTGCGACAGATGGATTCAGAGACCACTCGTAAGGGCTGAGGAATACCAGACTCAACTTGTCCGCTAATATGTTGGACCATCCCGGAATGTGCGTTGCTACCAGAAAGCGGTTGGTGGAAATCGCCCATTCCCACACTCTCATGGCTTCTTGACACAGGGGGTAAGATCTGGTCCCTCCCTGTTTGTTTATATACCAGACAACAAACATGTTGTCTGTCTGGATTGCAATAGTCCCTAGAGGAAGAAGGTAATGAAGAGCTTGCAACGCCAAAAGCACTGCCCTCATCTCTAGGACGTTGATATGCAATGCAGTCTCTAGAGGAGTCCATGTGCCTTGGACAGACTTGCCCGCGTAATGCCCGCCCCACCCGAGGCAAGAAGCGTCCGTGGTCAACGTGGCTTTGACTGGGGGAATCACAAAGGGTCTCCCTTCTTTGAGTTCCTGTGCCTGTAACCACCAAAGAAGGGAGTCCCTGCATGCCCTGCTCAGGGGAATCGGCATGTCTAAGGGATGGACCGATAGCGACCATTGGACCTGGAGAGTCCCCTGTAACACTCGCATTCGCAGACAGGCATGAAGAGAAAGGCCGATCACTGCTGACATAGACCCTAGCACCCTCAGGACTAATTCTGCTGGAGGAGCGGGGCTCCGAAGAATGTCTAAGACTTGGAGAGACAAATTGTTCAGCCTGACCGATGTAAGAACCACTTTGGAGATCCGAGTATCCAACCTGGCCCCTATGAATTCTAGGGCTTGAGTGGGGCACAGGCAGGATTTCTTTAGATTCACTGAAATGCCCAAATGATGGGCCAGAGAGAGGGCGTAATCTCTCGCCACACCCAGTAGATGCCTGTTGGGGGCAGTGAGGAGCCAGTCGTCTAGGTAAGGGAACACCTGAATGCCCTGGAGTCTCAGGTGGGCTGCAACCACTGCCATGACTTTGGTAAACACTCTGGGGGCTGAGGTTAGGCCAAATGGAAGAACCCTGAACTGATAATGACTGGCTCCTAGCCGGAAGCGGAGGAACCTCCTGGATCGTCTGTTCATTAGTATATGGTAGTACGCATCTTTGAGGTCTAACGAGCACATCCAGTCGTTCTCCCGCAGAAGGGGGAGAAGAGATTGGAGGGTGACCATCCGGAACTTTTCCTTGGGTATGAACAGGTTCAGGGACGAGAGGTCTAGGATGGGTCTGAGGTCCCCCGTTTTCTTTGGCACCAAGAAGAACCTGGAGTAATAACCCAACCCGGACTGATCTGGGGGGACGGGCTGGATGGCTCTTTTTCTTAGCAACTCTGAAATTTCCAGAGCTGCGGACTCCCTCTGATGGGGTGGAACATCGGGGAGACCTTTGGGTTTGGGGGGGTATGAACGGTATAGTGTAACCTCTGGATATAATCCGGAGCACCCATCGATCCGTTGTAATGGACTCCCAGTTTGACAGGTGCTCTGATAATCGCCCCCCGACTGCCTCCAGAGAGGGACAGTCGGGCAAGCCCTCAGGGCTGTTGCGCGGGTCTGTCCGAGAAAGGTTCTCTAGACCCGAAGTTATGCGGCCCCCCCTCTGCCTCTGGGCCAGCGTCCACCTTGTCCTCCTCTGCCTCTAGAGGATGAGTTGTCCACAGCAGGATGGGATTGCTGAGATTTACAGAACCACAGCTTCTTTTGCCCCCTCTGATTCCTGGAGAAGGATCTTTGGGGGCTAGAGAAGTGGACTCCAACGGCCGACAGCGTCTTCCCATCCTTCTCGCTTTGGACCAGCGTGTCGCGAAATGTTGAGCCAAATAAGGCCGAACCGTCATAAGGGGCGTTCGCGAAGGACGCCTTAAAGGGTTCCGTGAAGTCGCAAAGGCGGAGCCAGGAGTGACGTCGTAAGACCACTCCAGCTCCGCTAGCTCTAGCGGCTCCTTCCGTGGCATGGGAAAGAAGCCCCATAGATGTGTTTGATATGGACTTTAGAGTGGCCATTCGAGTCTCAAAAACCTTTTTGTCTGGGACCGACATGGACTCCGGAGGAGCTGCAGCATATTCCTTAATTAAGTCACGCTGTAGCCTAATGGTGTGTGCCATGTAGTTCAGCGACCTTATGGCAAAGGTCGCTGAAGCAAACATCCGCTTCCCAATACCGTCCAATGCCCGGGACTCTTTGTCCGGCGGGTGGACCGAAGAACTTTCCTGGGCAAGTTCTTTCCTAGTGGCCGCCGCCACCAACATAGCATCAACAGGCGCGCCTTTGGACCAAGAAGGTCTATCAGAGGGAGGGCTGAGGACCTTGTCCGGGCATCTAGGGATAGGCTCCACGGTGTCAGGTTCTTTCCAAGCCCTGGTGGTAATTAGATCCACCAAGGGGTCGGCTGGGGGGGGACACCCAGGAGGTAGATGGGCCTGCCTCAAAGGCCTCCAGAAATACAGACTCATCCAGGGAGGACTTTTGGGCAGACCACCCCCCTCTTATACGCAACATTTCCATGATGTCTCCGAAGGAGACTTCTTCAGGGGGTGACCTTCGGGAGCCCTCCGTATCATCCAAATCCATATCCATGGTAATGGACTCGGGGGAGTCCAGGTGCCTCCTTTTGCACTGATGCTTCCGAGGCGCCTCTTCGGCGGGACTGTCCGAAGAGGGCTCGTCTGCAGGGTGGTGTTCCTCCATAGGAACCAACTGGAGGGCTTGGGCAGGCTGTCCAGATGGACAGATGATTGAAGACAGACCCTGATACAGTGGGGGCACGGGTGGATCCGAAGGCCCGGTCGGGGACCTGGATGACCTCGACAGTACCCTCTCCACTACCTCAAAAGCCGAGGGAGATTCACTGTCCCCAGCCTGAGAAAGTAACCTCCCTGGCTCCGAGGATGGGATCGGGGTTGGAGCCGAAGCAGTCGGACCCGAGGTAGTGGTGTGCTCCGACCCAATCAGCGCCGAAGACACAACCACCCTCTCGGATCCGATGCTCAACCCTCGGCCCCGAAAGCTCGGATCCGACAAGCTCGAAGGTATAGTCGGCGTCGAAGACACAATCGCTATCGGCACCGACGTATCCCCGGGTCCGAAAGGGCCTGGATCCGATAACTCTGAGACCCGAAAATGGGTCGGAGAAGGAGCGATCGGGGCAAAAATGGGGGCTGCACTCCCTCCCAAAGGGGGGGGGGGAGGCAAGAGTATCCCCATCTGCATCTGGGTCTGCAGAAATCTTTGCATCATCCGATCCATGTCTGCTTTGGAGATGCTCCGTGTAGACCGCGAAGAGGCAGTTGAGGCGGGCCGGGAGGGCCGCCTCGAAGACCTCGAGGGAGACCTATCCTCCTCCTCCGGCTCCGGAGAAAAGGAAGGTGAATGGAGCCGAGAGGATGAGGATCCGGAGACCCTCACTGGGGACTTGAGAATTTTCTCAGGCGGAGCCAAGGGATGAGACTCGGCCCACCTTTTTGATCTGTGACCCTCTCTGTCTTTGTGCTTCTTCTCTCTGTGGGAAGAAGCACTAGACTCCACAGCGCTGGTACCTGATAAGGGAGGTTGAGTCCCGGGTACAGCTAAGGGAGTAGCCGGTGCCGAAGCTACAGGAGTAGCTTGAACCCGGCTGGGAGAGGAAGAAGAAGCCGATTCCTGGGGGAGTTTTCCCACCAGGATCAGCTTGTTCTTCCTGTCCCTGAGTGCCCGGGGGTTGAAGGCCACACATATCTGGCAGGCCTCCGATAGATGGGCTGCCCCCAGGCACAAAACGCACTGAGTGTGGCCATCAGCTGGGGAAAGCTTGTGGCCACACTCAGTACATTTCGAAAATATGGCCTTAGATCCTTCAGCCATAAAGCCCTCTCACACACACACCCAAACACTAGGGGGGGGAGGGGAAGAGATAAAGTTAAACTAAGGGAAGATTAGTTTTTTTTTTTTTTTTTTAAAAGGGTTTTTAAGGGTTTGATTTTAAAACACACACACACAAGTTTAACCAACAAAAAAAGTCTATAATTAGAACAATCTCACCAGGCCAGGAGCTCTTCACTATGAAGCAACTGTCTTTAGCCGCGGCAAAAAACGATCTGAGGTAATGTGGTTGGTAGTAAGGGATTATGGGTAGGGGGGAGGAGCTAGGAGCTCAGAGCTCAGATCTTGGAGCTTGGAATGCTGCCGGTTCGGATCCGAGGTCGGATCCGACTACCCACAGGTTGCAGATCAAATGAAGTAACTACTTCAGATCAATTGTTTCCATACAAAACATTACAGTACAACGAATACCTACAACCGACATCACATATACATAATCACCTTCCAACAGTAGAATAAAATCAGTAATACTAATATTCTGTATAACTGCATACAAAATAATACTCATCTTTCCCTAGCAGTGGCCAGAGCTGCAGGATTCTTCCCATTTGGTGTTTTCTCTTCACCTTTTCTGTTTGATTTTCTTTCCGGTTCTCTACATTTCTTCTTTGCTGGCATTCAGGCCAGTAACTGAATTTTACTTAAGCTGACAATATCACTGGCTCTTACTTCTCAGTTTCTTTTTCACAATGAGAGACATGAAATTAAGCTGTTGATCAGTGTGCAGCTATCTTGGAAGTTCATCTATTTTATGTCCAACCTTTATGATGAAAATCTCTGTGCGGTTTTAAATTTTGCTTTAAATGATACCTGTACTTAATGTTGTATATATTTGTTTAGTTATTACATGTTCCACTTTCCCAGTTAACAAATGTTAAATAAATAAATAAATGTTGGCTACTTTACTTGACAATACACATAAAAAATGAAATTAGTGTCTATAAAATATAAAAAAAAAACTGACAAATATGTTCACATTATACTGGGCAGTCAGTCTGGGTAGATCATTTGAGGCCTAGCATACCCATCAATACCCTCTGCATGTTGATTTTTCGATAAGGGTTTGAGGGACCAGCTCAGGGGCTATTTTTCGTATTTTCCATCCATTCATTCATTCATTTATAAATCCATCCACTCATTTATTCATGTATTGTTTTGAAGAAGGTTAGGGAGCTACTTTGTCAATATGGAGGGGGGATTCAGTAAATAACACATCTGCCACATACATTATAGAGTTTAAAGCACAGATACTTTGACAAGATTTGAACTTGGGATCCATAATTTACTAGACCAGTGCTCTAATCCCTAAGCTACACATGAAGCAATATGCCCAACTCCTTTCACATATTATAAACCACCTGGACTTGTTACAAACAATCTACAGTATGAAGTTAGAAATTATTTTTGAAGAACTATGACTTGTTCTCAGGATATTCTGTACATTTCCTGCAATAGTGGTACTGAGGGTGTTTAGAAAACATGCATTTATTAACTGCTGTCTGCAATCATTTATGTCACAAGACCAATTCAGCAATATCATCAGCAGAGTCTGAACTGCCTCAAAACATATAACTGAATGACACAACTGACGATTCTGCAAGCAAAAAGGGATGATGCCTACTGATACTGTAAATAATAGTATGAAAATACTCTAAAGGTGAATACAGTTCATTCTGAAGATTAATAGAAATTATACCATGACCCCCCCAAAACGTGCACGCTGATTGGCCAGCGTGCCCGTTGTAAATCGAGTTATACTAATGAAAAAAGGTCCGGTCGCCCGGACTTTTCCATTAGTATAACTTCGTTTAAAACACTGTCTCGCTATGTTAAATGGGTATAACATAGCGAGACAGCTTTAAAATAAGCAACGGAGATCTCCGTTGCTTATTTTAAAGCTGTCTCGCCATGTTAAACCCATTTAACATAGCGAGACAGTATGTTTAAAACGGAGAAAGCAAGATCTCCGTTGCTTTTTGAGTGTCTCGCTATGTTAAATGAGTTTAACATAGCGAGACAGTTTTAAAATAAGCAACGGAGATGTCCGTTGCTTATTTTAAAACTGTCTCGCTATGTTAAACTCATTTAACATAGCGAGACACAAAAAAGCAACGGAGATCTTTCTTTCTCCGTTGCTTTACAACTCTGATGTACTGCGCAGGCGCCGCAGTACATCAGAACTGCCGGATGCCAGACATCTGCGGAAGGGCAGTAAACAGGCATTATACTATGCCATTATTTAAGAAAAGTAATAGTTTCTTTTCTTAAATAATGTCATGATAATAGCAACCACGCCTGGGTGTGGGTAATGCTAAATTTACCCACGGTTGGCTTTGTTTGGTCCCTTGGGCTTCGCCCTCGGGACCAAACCACGCCAACCGTGGGTAAATTTAGCATTACCCACACCCAGGCGTGGGTTATTGCTATAATACTATTTTCAATAAGTCCCATGTTGGAAGCATAGCACCATTGTTCAGAATGTTAAGAAACATCCCCAAAACAGCACCATTACTAGAAACTGCTAGCAGTATTTTGTTAAGCTATCCTTGTGCTTCTCTATCTACCAGTCAGTAAGGGCTATCACAAAGTAAGAAGAACAACAGGAAATCAATGCTCTCCTGTAGTCCTCAGCAGTACTGGAGCTCAGATAAGAAAATATAAAATTCATACAGCCATATTTCTTCTTCCTACATTCTATTGTCAGAAGTTGTAGTATATGTATGAAAAAAGATAAAATTCACAGTACTGCTAAATAAAGGGAAAAACGGGTATGTTCATAATACAATGATTTACCAATAAACAACAGAACACTAATATGGATGGTACAACATAAACTTTATTGGCTGTCACAGTTGGTCTTCGCAACCAGCACTGCTCAAACAGACCATTCTGACTGAACAGACAACACAGACATAATTCACACCTTCTTCCTCCTAATTTTAGTTTTCCTATTGATATTCTTGTAGCTTTAAATATTGACAGGGATTCCTAAAGGTTACCACAAAGTGTAGACTACATGTACACTTGGTGTAATCTTTCTGAGTGACTAGAAAGCAAACAAAATATGAAAAGAATGTTCCTGAATACATATTGTGTACACTTAGCGTAGGCTTTATTGAATCTGGCCCCACATTTAAATTGACTGGTCTGTCCAATACTGACCAATTCTCTGTTTTGCTTTCAGCACCACCATGTCTCACAGCTCAGAAAGTCAGTAACTTACATGGCTCTTTTTCCTGTACTTTCCATTCATTACAAATCTAATTACTATGATTAATATATTTACATATTTATATAACAGATACAATTAACTTTATAAGCAACAATTTTACACTTTGTGCCATGCATGAATGAATCACAATAAAAATTAAACCACTTATTTTAATATCTAGTTACTAGTATACTTTCACAAATGAAAAGATTCAGTTCTGAACAAAATTATTTTAGACTAAGTCACAAAACAGCTTCCATACTCAGTAGTATGGTATAATATAACAATAACCCACGCCTGGGTGTGGGTAATGCTGGATTTACCCACAGTTGGTGTGGTTTGGTCATGAGGGCGAAGCCCGAGTGGCCAAACAAAGCCAACTGTGGGTAAATCCAGCATTACCCACATCCAGAAGTGGGTTTTTATTATTATACAATGACATTATTTAAGAAAAAAAAATAATTACTTTTCTTAAATAATGGCATTGTATAATGCATCCTTGCTGCCCTTCCGCAGCTGTCTGGTATTCTGCAGCAGTTCTAATGTACTGCGCATGCGCATGCTTATGCAGTACATCAGAGGTGTGGGCAAAAGCAATGGAGAAAGCAAGATCTCCGTTGCTTTTTAAAAACTATTTTGCTATGTTAAATGAGTTTAACATAGCAAGACAGCTTTAAAAAAAGCAACGGAGAATATCCGTTGCTTTTTTAAAGCTGTCTGGCTATGTTAAACCCATTTAACATAGCGAGACAGCTTTGAAAAAAGCAACGGAGAAAGCAAGATCTCCGTTGCTTTTTAAAAAAACTGTTTTGCTATGTTAAATGAGTTTAACATATCGAGACAGCTTTAAAAAAAGTAACGGAGAATCTCCGTTGCTTTTTTTAAAGCTGTCTTGCTATGTTAAACTCGTTTAACATAGCGAGACAGTGTGAAGCAACGGAGATCTTGCGTTCTCCATTGCTGTAAAAAAAAAAAAAGAGTTACAGTAATGGAAAAAGTCTGGGCGACCGGACCCTTTTCCATTACTATAACTCTGATTTACAACATGCATGCTGACTAATCAGCATGCACGTTTTTGAAGGGGTCGTTATATAATGGCCATTATATTTTTACAGCACTGCATAACTATAAAACTTAAAATGTAATAAATTACTCTGTAGAAACATACAGTTGTTTGAGCATAGTCAACATAACAGAAGTTCAAATAACAGGCCAACTCTCAGTACATGACTAATAACTGCAGATGACCACCTTCCAATCAGACTTCCATAACTTTCAAAACATCCCTGGTGATAGTCTCTTTCCTACCATGACAACATCAGTACAATGTTCTGTACTAAATTTAAACAGCAACGCAGCCTGAGTCACTTTCTATTATTATTTTTTTTTTATGAAGTAGAGTATTACAAACAGAAGTCCTAGGGGGGGTATTCAGGAATTAGCAATTTCAAGTCTTCCATCATTAGGCCTGCTAAGTTATCACCTATGTCATGCAAGGTGAGGAGAATCCCTTATCATGTTTTCAAAGCAGATGAGTTGATGAAGAAACAATTAAACTGGCAGCCTACAACCAGACACAAGGATAGTGATAGACACTGATAATGTGATCCAGACAAACAGAACTTTACTGAAGTCTGGATGAACAGCAATGTGATAGCTATCTTTTAAATCTAGAGTTATTAGGAAATTTGGAGGAAGAGGAGGTAGGTTGCAAAGTGATTGCATTTTGAATTTTAGGCACCGTCACAAATAGGTTTAGGAAATAAAGATCCAGGACTGGTCTCCAAATATTTTCTTTCGTTGGCACTAAAAACATACTTGAATAAAAAATATCTCCATGGTACAAACAATGCTTCTAGTTACACTATGTGTTGTCGTCTATTTTGCCTTATCTTTATTCCTCTCCCACATGTAGAAGCCAACTTGAATGCTTTCAGAAATTATTAACTTCTAGCTTTAAAAAGTATTTATCTCTTAGCAACTTGCCTCAATAGAAACATAAGAACCAGAGACATAGTTGCCTTCAGTTACAAGGTTCTCATGTTACACTGTGTACATTTATTTGCTAAAGGAAAACTTTTGTTGTATTCAGTGCTCTCCTGTGTACTTGCCTCCACTTAAAACTTGTTATTAGATCAAGCCAGGGGTCTTAATTTAGTCATTTCCCTATGCAAACATAAGAAAAGCATCTCAATGCTACTTATACCATGATCTGTATACTTTTGCATCCCATCCCACATTTCAGCAACCAAAGATTACAGCCTGTTATCTTTATGTTTTGTCCAGGTTTTCTTCTCTTTTTAAATTACAATGCCTGGATTCCTTACAATCCAAAAAAAAAAAAGAAAAAAAAAGGAAGTTGAAGAGGAAAGAGGGATCCTGTTTTCTTTAGTATCTTTATAAGCAAGCAACTGATCCTGAGTGACTCTACGGGAAGGCCCTATAGGGTTTTTGTGGCACATCTTATGGACACATACTACCAAGCCCTTCTTTTGTGCAGATATCCTGAGGACAGCTGGATACAGCAGCTCAAATTTCGTACCTGCCTCTCAACACTCCCTGATTGCCGTAATAAATTTGCTCCTCTTCTGCCTGGTGTACAGTGAGTAGCCATTTTCCAGAAACATCTAATGTCTCCAACTTTTTGGTACTTTGCCCTTCTGCTACAGTTTTGTCAGAATCAACTCTTTCTGCTAGTAGGACTGCATCTTTACTAATACAGGTCTCAGTTGCTTCTTATCACCAGTTTGGAGCATACATACAATGTGCTCTTTTAATTAGCTCCTCCTGTGAAATACCAGTCCAGTTGCTTATTTATGCCGTCATAAAATTAATACAGTCCATCCTTTCCAGTTTCTATGGTACAGCAAAAATCTTGGGTTTTCCCTATGTGCTCTGTCCTCTAATTCTACCATTTTGAAACATCTGTTATTGAGTAGTCTCACAGTCAGCCAGCCTTTTTTTCATTTCAACCTCTTTTTGTTGCCGTTTTCTCAGTGCATTTGAATATCTGTTTAAAGTTTCTTCCATTTTTCCAGCCTTTTGTTATTTGATTTGATATACACCTTCAATGTTTTATTTATTTTAAGCAGCTCTAAGTACATTGGACTTATTTTTCCTCTAGAGTACTGCAAGTTATGTCGTGTATCAAAGCTGGAGCTTGAACTGCTTTTGCTGAACAGCTTCAGAATTCTTCCCAGTCATCATTTTTTCGTCAGCTTTTGTGGCTGATTTTCTTTTGGTTCTCTAAATATCTTATTTGCTGGCATCCAGGCAGTGCATTTACTAGCCAGTAACTGAAATTTACTCAAAAAGACACATTCATTGGCTCTGTTTTCTGAGTTTCCAGCTCTGAAATTGTAATTCTAGCCAGTTTGGGCTGATTTCTCTCCCTTTCAACTTTCTGGCTTAAAAATGCGTGTGTTTGTGCATTTTTCACATCGTACAGCACCGCTGGGCTACAGTTAAACTATTCCAGATGCCAGAAAGTCTGTTCTTCAAATTCTCCCTTAGAACTAGCTGGTTTCTCAGTAGTAGCATTAAAATCTGAACTCCTGTAACTAGCACTTGCTCTAGAACCTGCTGGAAAGCACTAGGAAGCCTTAAACTGATACAAGCACTCAACTCTCCTTGTTAATAAGGAGAAAGTAATCGTAGGCACTAAACAGCTTATAATTGCAAACTACCTTGCAAAGGTAAGGGAAAACAGCTCTTGTACATTACAAAAAAGCACCTAAACAGGCATGTCCAAGGGTCAGCTTCCGGTGATTTCTCCTGTCCACCTGGTGAATCTGAGCATACTGGAGCAATGCAGCAACTACCTCATGTACACATACAACCCTCTCCTCCTACCACCCAACACTACAACCTGCGAGAGATGCACTTACATAGCCAAACTGGAAGCAAAGCTCTCTCCAGCCAAGATTGTGCTAGACAGTCAAGAGGAGAAGGTTAACACCTGCACTACACCTCAAGCAACACATAGCCCTTCAAAACCCACACCAGCAACACACACACATAGCAACACTAAACCCACATATGCAGAGGCACTTAACATTAACCTGCTCAAGCAACAAGGACCTCCGAAGCTGAAACGCAAACACCAGTCACAACCAAAGTGGCACATAGCTCACAACACCAGTGTGCCACCCAACAACAGCCCCTAAGGCAAGACAATGTACCCAACACTTTAGTCATAGGTGACTCTACAGTCAGGCACACTGATGTCCCACTCACCAGGCTGAACAAGGAGAAAATTACAGTGGGCTACCTGTCAGGTGCCAGGATCCGCCACATAATGCATGCACTCAAGTACAAATACAGCTCTGTCATTGTCCATGTTGGAGTGAATGACTTGAGACGTACCTCCCTGGACTACATGAAAAGAGACATGGAAGAGCTCTCGGATCATGTGGCCCAGGCAGGTATGACCCTAACCCTGAGTAGCATCCTACCTTCGCCCAGAATGATACCACAGTATAAGGACAAAATGATTGACTTCAACAATTGACTAAGCTTCTGGTGTCATTCAAAGGGGATCCAGTATCTGTCTGTCTGGGATGACATGATCAACAAACCACAATGCTTTGCCAGAGATGGTCTGCACCTGTCACCCCTGGGATTCAGGTTACTGGCTAAAGTTCTTGCCACCCCTATAGTGCCTTTTTTTAGGCAAGGTTCAAAGGACAAAACCACCACCGTAACAGATAGTAGCATGCAAAATCTGAAGTTAATGCTACTCAATACAAGAAGTCTAAACCTCAAAATGTACTCTCTCGAGTCACTCCTAAAACTGGAGAACATCAATATCCTGGCAGTAAATGAGACCTGGTTCAAGGCACCAGAGAGCACCCCTGCAATACCAGGCTACAATTCTTACCACACTTTTCGGCCACCAAACCAAGTGGTGTCCATATTCACAAAGGATATTCACACCTCCAGGCTAGTTGCCCAACACAATGCATCTGAAATTCTCCAGGTGGAACTAACACTTGGTAAGACTTCAATGCAAACTGTAGCTTGCTACAGATTCCCCCACCATGCCCCCAAGACTCTCACTACACCTTTCTAAACATACTGGAAAATATTTAAGATATAACCAAACACCCTAATACTGGGTGATTTAAACTATCCTGCCATTAACTGGGAAAACTACTCAGGTACCAACACCTTTTCCCAACGGTTCTTTGAATTCATGAATTCCAACGCCCTGGATCAACTAATCCATTGTCCCACCAGGGGCTCCAATATCCTAGACCTGGTCATTACTAACAAGGGAGATAGATGCTCCATACCAGTGGTCACCCCCCTCATTGGTCAGGTCTGACCATAAGCAAATCACCCTTGACATCCACATCCCACCCCTCAGTAAGGAAACCACCATAAAAAACTTCTCCAAAGCCAACTTCATGCTACTCGAGTCAGAAGTGACAAACTTCATGACACCCATGCAGACGTGAGCTGAAAGTCGACTGCTGAATCCTACACTAAGGCACTGTATGAGCACATCCACTCGTGCATGAATCGTGCCATCCCAAATAAAACCAAGATGCTCTCCTCCAAAAAAAGGAAGCCAATCTGGTGGTCCCCTGCCATAAACAAACTATACAACAGAAGAAAGTAACTGTTGCAAAAAAGAGGAAAATCCCAGGATGCAAAAAACTCCCTTACCAGCCTCAGTAAGAAGTTGAGATCCCTCGTAAAATCCTCCAAAGCTAGTTATGATAATAAAATTGCCAGAGATTCCAAAGACAACCACAAGGCATTCTATAGTTATGTCAAGAATCTAAATGGCAATGCTCAGATCTGCTCTGAGCTACAACAGAATGGCATTAAATATACTGATCCCAAGGATATTGTCAATATCCTGGCAGATGGATTTAGTGCCAACTTCACCCCCCTGTCACCCCCTAAAGGGCCCATCTCAATACCAAAAGATTGCTAAATTCCGGTAATCACAGCCATACAGGTAGAAAGCGAACTCTCCAAAGCTAAGAATACAGCATCCATGGGACCAGATGACATCCCGGGCTGTGTACTACATGAACTACAAAATGAACTGGCACCTCACCTAAGTGTCATGTTTAATCATAGCCTCACCTCAGGCTTCGTGTCCACTGAGTGGCGCACAGCTACAGTTATCCCACTCCACAAGGGGGGATCCATCTTGGATCCTGGGAACTACCGTCCCATCAGTCTGACGAGCCTGATCTGCAAGGGCATAGAACGCATTATCATGGAACTTATAAACAAAGACAACAACCTTCAAACACTGGACCCCACCCAGTTTGAGTTTGTGAAGAGTTGAGCTTGTCTCCTGAACCTGATTGACTTCTTTGAATCAGTCTACAGAGCTGTGGATGAGGGTAAGGCGGTCCCAGACAGCCTATCTGAACCTTGCCAAGGCCTTCGACAGCATCCCCCACTCTGGAATCACAGATAAACCTACTAAGCTGGGAATAAATCCCTATGTCACTCGATGGGTTGCCAACTGGCTTACTGACAGAACCCAGACTGTAAAAGTAGCCGACTCCAAATCCAGCTCAAAAGAAGTGGAGTACCTCAGGGTTCAGTCCTGGGACCGTTTTTGTTTGGCATCTACTTCTCTGAAGTACAGGCCAAAACTAAGAGATTCTGGCTAACAAAGTTTGCAGATGACTGCAAACTGGGAGCCATTATTGAATCCCCAAATGATGTGGATATTCTACAAAAAGGCCTTACAGAAACAGATGCCTGGTGCAAGAGCCATGGGCTCAAGCTTAATGCCAAGAAATGTATAGTCATCCCCTTTGGGAAAAAAACATGTACCCATGAATTACCACATAGGTGGCAGTACACTAAACACCGAAAGTGTGATGAGAGACTTAAGAACACAGGTGGACAGTGGTCTCACCTTCAATAACCACATCGCCACAACATTGCCACAACAGTCAGGAAATACGTCTACATGGCACACCTCATCACTAAGGGCTTTTCATCCAGAAAAAAGGAGGTCATTGTCTCACTGTACTCATCCCTCATTAGACCCATTACAGAGTACAACACCCCATTTGGTATGTACCTCACAAGACATCTGCAACAGCTGAAAAGGCCGCAGAAATATCTCACTAAAAGAATCACAGGCCTAAAGCAGATGCCCTATACTGACCATTTAAAAAAACTCTGTGGCATATCGTCTATTCAAAGGCGATCTCTGCTTAACATACAAGGCCATGTCAAACCCTGATCTGTTGGACATGCTCCACTTAAAGAAATCCCAATCCTTCAGAGCCACATGTTCCAGGGATCTAAACCTTGTCATCACAATGAACAAAACATGCTGGAGGGATAGGTTCCTGACCCAGAGACTCCCCATACTCTGGAATAGACTGCCCACACATGTCAAACAGAGCACCTCCTTGGCCGTCTTCAAAAGGAACCTTGACGATTGGATGGGAGATAGGAAATTCACCCCGGACTAGACAGGGGTCCAGGGAAGTAAATATTGGTGGAAGAAATATCCAGGGAATTGTTATGGCTAGGCTTGTACAGGCCCTATGGTCAATAGCTTACTACTAACCTATGAACCTATTGTTTTCACAGTGGGAGAGCTGAAATTAAGCTGTTACTCAGTATGCAGCCATCTTGGAAGCTCCTCACTTTTTATCCAAAGGAGAATTTAAAATCTCATTTTTAATTTCATCTGGGAGATTCTGAGAATGCATCCAGGGAATCCTCTTCAATACAATACCAATGGCCAAAGCCCTTTAAGAATTATCAACTGAATCATAAACACACTGTAAACAATGAGTAGTGACTTAATAACAGAAGAAAACTAAATTATTTAAAGCAGATTTTTCATCACAAAAAGCTGCAGACAAAACATTCCTCATATTGTCACAACTAGTCAGAATAAACTAACATATCAGTTTGAGAATTCAAAATTCTAAAAATCAAAGTTGCAGATGCATATAGTTTTCCCCATACTTATCAATAATCTTCACATTCTTATCAGAAAGAGAAGGACTGGAATTAACTAAGTGCTTAGCAGCAATGGGATCAACTAAAACTATAGCTGATTTTTCAGGTTTTGGAATAGTGTGTAAATTTTAAAAGATTAAAGCTTTATATATCCTATCTGCCTTTTTAAGGGCATCTGGCTGATTATCAGGAAAACTGCAGGTAGTAACACTCACATCCTCCAAAGCTGACAGAACTGGAGGATCTGTGTTAGAAGATGAGTGATCTGAGGGTACAACTAATGGCCACAACACAGGCACCCACTTGTGGTTGAGGCAAATTGCTAGCCTGCTATGGTGTCAAATACTGTTTGCTTAACTTTTTCTTTTTGTGGCTGGAAGAAGGACCACCAGTTTGCACCATGTTCAAACCAAAAATGGTGTCTCTTTCCCTGGGAAAACAAGTAGCAAAAACTGGTAAAATTTCAGTCTTCAAATGTCACTTTTTTACAGAAAAAAAAAAAACCACAGTAAAAAGCACTATAAAACACTTTTGCCAGCCACAAAAAGTAAAACAGAATTTCTCCACAAAAAATGGTTTTGAACTACTTAAACTTTTAAAATGACAAGAAAAAAGAAAGCTTGTGTTTAAATGTTCAATAGTCTTTTCACAGTCTATTAAAACACAAACTCCTAGCTTTAAATTAACAGGAAAGTGCTATCAAACTTTTTTAGGAAGGTTTTTCCATGAAGAGAACTTATCTGCCAAGCAAAGGAACAGCAAAAGCTAACTGTTGATCCTCAAATGCCACATAAGAGCATACTTTTCCATGACAGAAAAGCTCTGAAGGGCATGGCACCCAAACCTGCCTTTTTAGTCGGTTCAGCTCAATTTGGAAGGTGCCCTGAAGCTTTGGAAGCTGGTTGGCTGTTGCATCCTTGCAGGATATAATCTATATTGCTTAGTTTACTGCACTAGTGATTAATATGTGCCTTACAGTCCATATAAAGGAAAATACTTCTCTTACTCTGTTCAAATATAACTTGAATGAATGGCTGGGTAACTACAAATTAACCCCCGGTTTAGAGCCCCTATCCTTCATGGAGATGGAAAACATGTAAATTTCATAATATATCTTTGCTTGGCCAACACTGGGTTATTTAGAAGCAAAATATAAAGGCTAAAAACTACCATGGTGATGTAAGAATAGGCTTCATAAGATCCTCACAGATCAACAGCCTACTAAGTACCTATGAACCTCGCCCAGAATTTGTGAATGGTCAGCTAGAATGTCAGTAACACCCTGAGTTGAGGAGGATTATTTAGAGACATGAAAACTCAGTATCACACTTACACCCTGTCATCCTCTCTTCACAAAGATGCCTGGGCACTGGCACCCAGCTGCAGTAACATCAATTTATGAGATCTGCTTCATTGCTGGACTCCCACTGTTCATCCCCAAACAGGCTAAGATAGATGGGGATATTGAAATCTGGAATAATGTTCAAAGGGGTGGACAAAGCTAGACTAATCAGGAACTGATGCCTTTGGGCAAAAGAAGGATTGAAGAGGTTTCTATGGCTATGTGCTCTTTGTGCATAGTGGCCTCAATATTCACATTTTTGGTTTCTGCATCTTCCTGCAGTATAGATTTTCCTTTGGAGGCTTTTTGTTTGTTTTACATTGTTTCTCTGGTTGGGGAGGGAAGAAGGTTCTAAATAATAAATTAGCAAAACAGATATATTTTACCAAACTGGGGTAAGTTAGTTGTTCTCTGGAATACGTCTAGGAGACATTGATGGACTGACGAACACATAAACCTTGCAGCAAAAAATAACCAATGGTTGCAGGAATGTTCTTGTCTTTACTAATGAGAATCTTCCTTACATGCTCAATGTAGAAAAGAGGCAATCTCCAATGTGGGGATGTCTAACAACTCTGCAAGTCTGGCCAAAAAAGACAGACACCTCCCTACAACCGATGTGCATGCATAAGGAATTTTACTGCAGTAGCTCTCCTTATGACAAACTTCTACTTTATCTCAAACTGCATCACAGAACAAATAAAACCAAATGTCTTGCAAAAGTAATAACTAAGACAGTGTATAATCTTGAATTACTTTTGGCCATATAAATTATAATGACCTCTACACATTCTTAAGTAACTGCAAAGAAGGATATAACCTATTATCTCATAATATACCCATCAACACTGAATGTCTTTGTTCTCTAAAGCTGTAATGCAGAGTAACTGTGCATTCTGATATATCAGTTTATATTGTAATGTTCAATTATATTTGCAAATTCTTATTGGGCCTCTGATTAAAACATATGTACAGGAATCAATAAATCAATTTCATATAATCTCTTGTTGAACACTCTGCTTTCTTTATAACTATTTAAACAACAAAATAAATCTGTTGGATAAAGCAAAAATAAGGTTAAAATAGTACTGTTTAATAACTGGTTGTGTCTTTCGGCTTTTCCCGGTTAGGGGTCGTCACAGCGGAACTCCGGTCCACTAATGATTGGCAGTTGATTTTTACGTGCTGAGTTGCCAGCCCTAACGCACAACCTTCAACGAAGGTACGCCCATTCACGCATGTCTCCACAGTAGCTGAGAATCGAATGGGACAACGTCTTGCTGTGAGGCGACAACGCTACCGCAGCATCGCCACCGCGGATCATGTGAAAAAATAAAAGGTAAAAACAGTAATGTTAAATAAAATCAGGCATACCTATGTATATTACGGCTAAGTGCTGGGGGGGGGTTTGCACAGATGCATTGTAAGTAAATGCTGCAGAATGGAAAAAAGGAGGGTCCAACTCAAGCAGCCCTGTCTACCAAATGAGATACTCTTTATGTAAATTTTATTAAGATGCAACAGTTTATATTATTACATTAAAAACAGAACAACACTAGAGTACTGTAAGGGTATGGTTGCACATTGAAGATATTACATATTCTGACACCAGAAATACAGTAGACTTTTCATTCCCGTTCATCTTTTATTATAACCACTGTTTCAGCTTTATTTAGGATGAGTCTATAAAGTCCAATAACCTTTTTAATCAAAAGATGAAATAAAGTATAATTTTAAAGGGAAAAGCTTTGTTTTATCAGAACTACATTTACAGAAAATATGGAGGAAAAAAACAAACAAATGGAAAACTAATGTTTACAGCAATAAAACATATGCTTATACACCTATTAAAGGAAAAATCAAATTCAGCAAATGTTAAGGGTTACTGTAATTTAACTTATACACATACAGCTCAGCAAATGAAAGATTATATTCTGCAAATGTTAGCACCAAATGTCTAAATTTTAAGTTACTTTTGCTTAACAGTCACAACCACTTTCTAACCATGAGGGACTATATATATAGATTAAATAAATTGGTTTACAAAATATATATTGATCCTAGCAACTAAAAAAAAAACACCATGCGTACAAAAGTACATCATATATTAAAAGTAAAAAACAAGCATCTTTAAAGAGGCATCTGCAACTTTTAGTGCTCAGTGTGATTTTCCATTACCGCTTGCATCACTGAGACAATACAGTATACATTCTTTTCCAAATACAGAATTTTTTTCATGCACAAGCATAAACACACTTTCCCCCCATTAAAATGGATACAACTTCCTTTCTACAATCTGTATTGTGGTTAATTCTTCTTAACAGGGGGAGATTGATGTTCCTCTTTAACCCCACCGCATCTTTCTGCAGTAATTCACTAAGTTTGGGGTGTCAGCCTCTCCTTACAACTAGTATTATTACTAGAAAAGAAGGTTATAGAAAGGAAATTGATGGCACATCCATCCTTACAGCAACTTAGCAAAATATATGATGGCTTAAGGGGGATGATCTAGTGCTAAAAGTTACAAATTATGCATGCATCTCTCACTTGAAAAAAAGTATGACAGGTTTGGACTGCAATTCAAGAATAAAATGCTTTAGACTATGACAGTGTAGTAAACAGTACACTTATCACAACAGAATGCATGAATTTAAAGTTTATAAAATGCAATTTAAAAATAAAAATGCTAAATTGTTGACATTTAAATTCCTTAATGAAATAATTATGAAATAGGTATTCGCAATTTTGAAAGACAAAGTGGGTCATTACAATAAAATGTCGATATGTCCATACAGAATATTTCAGAATCTGTTTTATATTAACGTTGATCATCTTAACTAGGGCTGTTCATAACAATAAAACATTTATTTTCTTCGTGGCACACTTCTCATGACTAGTTGCACTCAAGTGCTGCAGTTACTGGACTTAACTTTTAGCCTGAAAAGTTACTTGATTTACTCAATTCCCTTGGCTTTAAGCTCTTCTCGAACACGTATGAGGTAACCAGGGTCAGGATAACCAAAGCTGAAAATAATGTAAAATGCAAAGAATTAGTTAAATAAAACTTAAGAACTCTAAAAAGCTTTGAACTTTATACTTGTCACTGACATGTGTTAATGTTTTACACTTGATGGTAGTAATAGGGGAAGGAGTTAAAAGAGCCCTCTAATGAAGATACTAGAGACCAATTTTTTTGCCATTTTGTAAAGGCTTCTCAAAAGGAATACAACAAACACATACTGCAAGCAGCAAGAAAATAACAGATTTATAGAATGTGGTCAAATAAGGGAATGTCATGTCAAAATAACTACAAAAACAGCAGGCAAAAAGGCTAATAACAGCTGACCCCTCCCCCCCAGGGTTAATGAATGAATGAAATGTTCCACGAATTTTGAAGCACTTCCTCCCTCTCTTCTGTGGTGGAAGGAACTGTGCTACAGTTTCAAAGCTGTAAAACACTTAGTGTTCCTACACTTTGTTTCTCTTACTTTTATAATATGAGACTGGGTAAAGCTCCACGCACTGTAAACAGTTATGGTCAGACATTTCTGACCATAACTCCACTTGTTATGTGTTCTCAACATAAATGTCAAGGCTCACCTCTCTAGCTTTACTCTTCAGGTGAATTTCTTCCTGTCCACATCTCAAACACATATGTTAGTTATGTAGCAACTTGAAGAACAGCAGTAAAAATGTCCAACAGCTATGTAATATTTTATTAATCCTGTTGCTCAGACTATTATACAATGAAACAAAATATATCTGATTTTTGCAAGATTCAATATTATTCCTTTTTCCATGCATGACATTTTGACACTGATTTAAACCCAGTCTAAATGGTACAACTCTTTGTAAAGACTTCTTAACCACATTGTAATTATAACCCCTGTTAATAAGCATGTAAAAAGTGTACCTTCACTCTCTTACAAAATCCTCCCAATCACTACAAATTCTGTGCAATCGAAGAAAAAAAAAAAGAAGGCCACAAGGGTTAAACAGCAAACTGTAGTGCACTGCATACCAGAATTATGATCAAACATCATGGAAAAGACAAACTTGTTTATCACCTCTCTGACATAAGAAAGGTGGCTACCAGCTTTTGTTAAGTACCCCTCACCACTGTTGAGCTCCAGTGTTGCTCTACAGCGTAAGCAGTGGTCAAGACCACCATGGAAGAAAGTCAGAAAAACTGTGAAACACCCCGTTCAGCCTTCTGAAAAAAATAAGGCTGAATGAAATGTTCCATGACTTTTGAAGCACTTCCTCCCTCTCTTCTGTGGTGGAAGGAACTGTGCTGCAGTTTCAAAGCTGTAAAACACTTAGTGTTCCTATGCTTTTTTTCTCTTACATTTATAATATATGAGACTGGGTAAAGCTCCATGCACTGTAATCAATTATGGTCAGATATTTCTGACCATAACCCCACTTATGTGTTCTCAACATAAATGTCAAAACTCACCTCTCTAGCTTTACTCTTCAGGTGAATTTCTTCCTGTCCACATCTCAAACACATAAGTTAGTTATGAATGCAGACCCGATCATAACCCTCATCGCTGTGGACAACATATGCAGACGAGAGTAATATATTCTACCAACTTTACAGAAAAAAAAAAAAAAAAGCAGGGGAATGCAACAAACGAAAACTAAAAAAGATTAATGTTAAAGTGAGCGCATACCTCTCAATTGTCCAAATTTCCACACAATGTCCAGATTTTTGCCTCATAGTTTTGGTCTGTTCTTCATAATATTTGTGAATTTCTGGCAAATCAGTGGAATGATCTGAGGATTTTAGTCACTAAATAATGATATACACTTGTATTTCAGACTTCATATCCTTCAGAGAAATGCATGTTAAGACAAATCCTGTTATTCTAGCAACTTTCTAAGTTTATAAGCACATTTTTTAAAACCTGTCACTATTCTTAGACCTTTGCACTCCCCATCCCCCATTCTCTCAGGCTTTGTGTAGATTTTTTGCTCTAAGAATTTGAGAGGTATGTGGGCCTGTAAAGTAACTCAAAACAATATAGAACATTTTAATATGCATACTTGGCAGCAGAAGAAAGAGGGCTTAAACACATAAAGAACTCTGAAACAAATGTGAATTAGTAAGAAATAATACATTTAAAAAGAAGACAATAGACCACGAAAAGCTCATGTAAACAATTACATAAAAACTTTAGATCTTCAAGAAGACATTAGCTAGCACATCAAACAAGCATATCCACCACTAAAGGACAATTTACCAGGACTGTCCAGACACTGCTTATCTGAGGCCTTCTTGGCTTATGTCAGTGGCTGTTACCACCACTAATGTCAGAAATCATACAGGCCCCTCCTGTACTAAAGCAGTAGTATCCTGGAGGTAGTTGCCTCTCCCTCCTTTGTTCTTTTACAGTAGTAACATGGCATGTCCAATCACCTGGAGGAGACAACTGCTATCAGTAAGGGGAATGGGACTAGTCCCACCTGATTAAATAAATACGGAAATAAAATACTAACATTTTAAATTAAACATAACTCCTTGGAAGTGGCCATTCTGAAAGAGAATGCAAAGAACTAACAGAGAGAAATAGTATGTTCTATGTGAAATCTCTTGAAGGGACACCGTTTTTTTTTTTTCAGAAGCATCTCAGCGAGCTGATCGAACATGTATTATCAACACCAAACAGGTGTCCATTCGGGTGTACAGACTTTCTCTAAACTATACTACACATAGGGATCTCAAGGCAAATGGCAACTATCAGATGCAAGTTAGGATACTGTAAACAAGAAGAAGGCAGCATTAAAGCAGTCTAGCTGTAGTAGCCACAGCAGCAGTAGCTCTGAGAGTCCGGTATCACCATCTTAGAAAGGTCAGAGTGGATCCTAGCAGCATGGTGCAGGCTGCAGTGCTTGGAAGTATATGCTTTATTCCATGATGAAACTGTGATGCAGTAACGTTTCTTGAAACATAATTACAAGCATATAAAGTTTAAATCTGTTTTAATCCTAGCTAGCACATTTCTATGTTACATAAGAATAATATTTATTATATTATGCATACCACCACCTAACAATAATGCCCAACTCCACTATACTTGATCAGCTCCCATACTGACATGACAGGCACAATGGTACAAGTTATTCTTCACCAGGAAGAATGATAAACTTTGCATGGCTGTTTTTCTTATTTCTCAGCAGATAATGCATTAAATTTGGCAAAAGGAATAATAATTCATTCTTCTCTTTTAAGACATTTATACCATTTTTTATCACCTAAAATTCACCTCATTTCATATGCTTTCTGTGTTACTTGTCTTTTAGCTATGGGCACTTTACTAGCTCTGTAAAAGTCTTCCCACATTACCAGTGATCTGTTACCTCTTTTATTTACCTTAGCTGCTTGTAATTTCTGTTCCTCTAGACTTGGCCTTATATTACTCTATTTTTATGGTCCTGCTTACCAATAATATAATTTGTTATGACAGTTAATTTAAGGAATATTTTGCGCAATTCTTTATAACAATTTTAGCCATATATTAAGAGTGTTACATATTTTAGAGACTTCCAAGATTACTGCAAACTGATCAGCTTAATTTTAGTTCTCCTAGTGTGAAAACAGAAACTCAGAAAAGTGAATTTGTCTTTCTGGGTAAATTTCAGTTACTGGCTAGTAAGTGCATTGCTTTGATGCCAGCAAAGAAGAAATTCAGAGAACCTGAAAGAAAATCAACCACAAAAGGTGAGGAGAAAACACTGGCTAGGAAGAATCCTGCAGCTGTTCAGCAAAAAGTTCACGCTCCAGCTTTGCTGCAAAACATTACTTCCAGTAATCTAGAGGAAAAAATAGGTCAAATCTGCTCAGAGGTGGTTAAAATAAATGCTGAGAGCTGGTTAAAATAAATGAAACATTGAAAGATTATACCAACTCAAACACCTAAAGGTTGGAAAAAATGGAAGGACCTTTAAAAAGATATTCAGATGAAGTTATGAAACTGCAAAAATCAGAGGTCAAAATGAAAAAAAGGCTGTCTAAGTAAGAGACTGCTAAAGAAGATAAGTTTCAAAAAATGGTAGAACTGGAGGACAGCACATAGTGAAAGTGTGAGATTTTCTGCTGTAACAGACACAGGAAGGAGAAGACTGTATTAATTTTATGAAAGCACAAATAAGCAGCTAAACTGGTCTTGTATAGCGGGAGTTGTTAATTGAAAAAGCATGTTATGCGTGTGCTTCGGACCTGGGAGAGCAACCAAGACGGCTAACAGTAAAGATGCAATCCTACCAGCAGTAAGAGTTGATTCTGCCAAAGCTGTGGTGGAAAAACAATGTACTGGGGGATGAAGAGAGCAGAGTGTTTGTGGGGAGTGATTTCTCACTGTGCGCCAGGAGAAGGAGGAGAAGAGGTTTGCTCTGGCAGTCTGGGAGTGTCAAGGGGTGGGTGTGGGATTTGGGCTGCTGTTTCTTCTGAGTGTTTTTTTCCTGGATATTCATGGTCAGTTTTTGATGCACAACATGCTAAGGAGGAAAAGTTTGTCCGGCAAAGAGTGAGCTAACAAACAGAAAGAGATTCTGTATCTTTTTTTCTGATAATGTAGCTCATGGAGAGACTGTGCTAGTGAGGCCTTCTCCAATGTTCCAGGGGAAAATGCTTGTGAAACAGTGGAAGGCACAACAGTTGAATGGAAGAACCTGCAGTCCACTGGAGACTGGAGTTGGGAGATGGAGATTAACAAGAAGAAAACCAGCAACTCAGAAATCAATGAATAAATGTAGGATTACAAAGCATCAGTCACATTTGTGAAATATTGGGGAACAAGAAAACCTGGAAATATTAAACTTGTAGGGGACTCCAAGTAATATGCTCTACTTCATGTCATTAATGTTTGGAAGAACGTTTAGGAGACGGGAAGAGGAAGTAAAGAGGTAACTAATAAAACAGTTTTGTTCTTTAAACTATTTTATAAAACATGACATATACTGCATGTTATAAAGTAAAGCTTTTTCAGTTATTTTTGTGTGTAATATGGATACTAAAAGTCAACAGCTGACCCCCTTTCCTTCTTCTTCTTCAGTTTTAAGAAATGTAGGCACTGCAATGTAAAACAGACGAAAGTCTGGGTAAAAGAGCATGATATAAGTAAAACTGATATGCTTTTTCTTATTTTTGCATACAGGAATGACTGAATTACTGCCCCTGGCTTAATCTAACAAAAAAATTAACAGGAAGTAAGTAATCAAATGAATGTTGAATGCAATGAAAAGTTTTCCTTTAGCAAATAAATGTTCACAGTGCAACATGAGAAGCTTGTGGATGAGGGAAACTGTGTGTTTGATTTTTACGCTTGTATGGAGACAAGTTGATAAGGGCAATATAAACAGAATTTCACTCTTTCCTTTCAATGGCTAAAAGGTGATGTATTCTGAAAGCATTCAAGCTGTCTTCAACATCTGGGAGACGAATAAAAGATAAAGCAAAAACAGACAGTACTTAGTGTAAACAGACAAAGGCTGTACCATGTGTCTTAGCATGGATAACTTTCATTATAGGTCAATTCAAGCCTGTCAGTTTAGTTGACAATCTTGGACAAATGATCCTATTAGGATGGTTAAACTTCATTATTTGAGGATGTACATGGTTTTATGTGTTTGCATTAAGTTACTAGGTTATGGGGTGTTTATTTGTTTAAGGGTTTTCATTAAATATGGAAAATCTTGGAAGATGTGACATAGGTTCAAATGGCTGTGACAAGAAACAACTGTATAAAAGATCTGTTTGCATGTTATATATAGCAGGTGGGAATACTAATATGGAAAGTGCTGTCATTATGATTAGAACTTATCTTTGTACATGACCTCACAGATATATACAAAAAAGAAAAAGTAGTGAACTAAACTAAAAATGCAGAGTGCAAATAGATATACAACTGAAAACATATCCGGAAAGAAATGAGCATTTGAATTTGATAAAGACAGGAATTCAGGGTGGTTATTAAGCGGAAAATCTGCAGCAAAGGAGAAAGGATGATCCAATAGTAATAGAAGAGGAAACAAAAAGATAATAATGGTAGATCTGTAGTAGTAAGGGGCAACTGACAAGAGAGGAGGATTAAGCTGGCAGGTATTTATATTCCACCTAAAAATGCTACACTGGAGCTTAACATGTGAATTCAGTAGTAGGAGCTTGAAGAGAATTTACATATTATTCTCCAAGGTAGAAAAACTGGGTTAGGCTAGACAGAAATTATATTTCACAGGAGCATGTACATTTAATTTAAAGTTTTGATACATATCCAATAACTATTTCAGATCACACAGCAAGAATAACCACATAAAAATGCACGGTAATGAAATAACACTGAGCCACTGGTACTACCCAACTTACCTGTTAAACAGAGGGAATTTACGGAATGTTTAGTAGAAATTATTTGGGTGTTATCAGGGAAGATACAAATTTATTCAGAAAATATAGCTAGGGAGTGGGATAAAATGAAAGTGGAGTTTAAAAATAGGATAGAAATAAAAGAAAAAGAGATATGGCTAAGAAGTAACAGCATTTTTTCAGATAGACTGAAAAAGGGTAAAGTATTGCAGAATAAGGGGAATCTCACAGAACAGTAAGAGACAGCTGCAGAATGCTAAAGAGAAAATAAGGGACTACCTGGACAATATGCATGAGTTTAGAATAGATT
Source organism: Protopterus annectens (assembly GCF_019279795.1). NCBI lineage: Eukaryota > Metazoa > Chordata > Ceratodontiformes > Protopteridae > Protopterus > Protopterus annectens. The sequence continues at coordinate 1,553,770,687 of NC_056737.1, read as the reverse complement.
ACTATTAAAAAAATGTTTTTTTTTTATAATAACTCCAGAGCACAATAGCTCTGGCAACAGAGAATAGAAAGGGTTGGTTCCGAGCTTATAACAAGGAAAATAACCACTGATCCTGTAGAGGTATCAGAAATACTTCAGAGATTGTATACAAATCTGTATAAAGCAGCAAAATCTGGTTGTTGTTGTTGTTGTTGTATCTTTCGGCTTTTCCCAGTTAGGGATCACCACAGCAGAACTCCAGTCTACTAATGATTGGTAGTTGATTTTTACGTGCCGAGTTACCAGCCCTGACGCACAACCTTCAACGAAGGTACACCCATTCACGCATGTCTCTATGCAGAAGACGGTCTAGCTGAGAATCGAACTGGACAGCGTCTTACTGTGAGGCGACAATGCTACCGCAGCACCACCACCATGGGAAAGCAGAGAAATCTGGTAATCAAGAAAAAGTACAAATGCAAATGTTTATGGAATAATTAAATATACTAAGGGTAGAGGTAGCTGAGGCTCAATTAATAATAGAATAGGAGGAGATGAGATAAAAATGGTGATATATAACTAATCTACAAGAAAAGGTCCAGGACTAGATGGTATTTATGTAGAATTTTGGAAGCTAGGAATGAACAAAATGATAAAGACCTGGAAGGCTTTGTTTAACAATATTTAAAAGGAGGAGAAGCACTAACAACCTGAAAGAAAGCTATAATGGCTGTAACACCTAAAGATGGGAAAAAACAATCAGACTGAGCTTTATATAGGCCCATTTTGATTCTAAACCATGATTACAAAGTGTTTATGTCTAGAATGGTTAAACCAATGGCAAAGGTAATGGCAAAATTCACGGATATGAATCAATGTGGTTTTGTACTGGGAAGGCAAACATCTGACAACATTAATAGAGCAATGATGATCCAGAGAGAAGCATTATTTAAGAAAATACCACTGTTGTTGGTAGATCTTGATGTAGACAAAGCATTCGATAGAGTAAGCTGGGACTTTATGACTATGGCAATGCAAACATTTGCATTCCCTGATAAAATAACAAGATTGATTAAGAGGATATATGAAGGATCAGAGGTGAAAATTAAAGCGAGGGGGTGGAGCCTTCCTCACTGTTAAGTTCTGTTGGACCCAAGGAACCAGGAAGGGTGTCTTTCCCCTTTGTGATCTGCACTATATTTAGAACCACTGACAAAGAAAATAAGGGACTCAGAAATTCAATTATATAATAAGTACAGCAATCAAGAAAAGTTGGCTTTATTTGCAGCTATTATTTTGTATCTCATAAAACCAGAAAAGGACATTCCAGTGTTCTGCAACATTCTGAGACAGTGTCAGGTATTTTCGGGATACAAAATTAATGAAGATTAAACACAGGCAGCAGATGTAAACTATATACCCACACACAAATTGGTTCAGCAATACCCATATTTACAATGTTAATTAAAAGTGTTATGTGATTGGTTAGTGATGCTTTTTAAACTCAGTGTTTTTAAACATGACTGTTTTCTGCAGAAGTCATTTTTGACAAAAGTGTATTAAAGTATTTTTAATGCTAAAGACTGTTTCCTTTCACTACACCCTTTTAGCCTTGGTGGTTTTTGGTTCTGAGTTTGCTTATAGTGCCTCTGGTTATCCAGTCTTGTTTTTTAATACCAATATTTATGGTGTCAAATATTGCCTGTTCATATTTGCATTAATAATTCCAAAACCATTTTACATACAAGGTATCAGAATATTTTATCTTGAAGCATACATGATGGCAAACACAACTATATTCATATATGAGCTCTGTCAATTAGTATTTGGTAGAACTGTGAGGTGATAACTTAATTTTCTAAAGACTGAAGCCACAACCACTGGGAGTTAAAGATACACACTTAAAAGAGCTCTACTGGAGGGAATGAGTGAAATCCATTGTAAATAGAAATTAATCATATTAGTTCATTAAAAGATCTTCTTTATAAGTAAAACCAGCATATTTTAACCATCCTATGACCTTCCTAGTTAAAGTTGTTAGTAAGCCATTAGTATGTGTTACACATTCTGCCTATTCGTTCCACATTATGAGGGCTAGTGTTCCTCATTTTGGAGGTGGAAGGTTGAGCACTATGCTACAATTCAAAGTGGAAACGGATGATGATGAAATGGGGGGCTCAAGAAATAAGGAGAGAATGAGTTTTTGAATGCAGATCCTTAAGAAGAATAACAATAACCATATAGAGCATTATATTCATAAAGCAGTAGAAAGTATTATAGGAACTAAGCAAACATGGGAATGGAGAAAGGAAATTCTGCCAATAGGGATGACTGAAATTACAGAGAATAGTAAAGATGGGAGCAAATTTATTGGGAAAAGGAGGCAAAGCAACCAAGGTATTGGGAGCAAATAATTAGAGAGGGAAAGGTAATACAATGGGAAGAGGCTAATAATTCATTCGGACAGCAGGCTAGAGACTGTCTTCCCTATCAAAGATTGATATCAGAGTATACGCAAAGAGAAGGGAATATGGGGATCCTAAATGAAAGACCAGCACTGGAAGTGATTTTAGTAGAATCTACAACAGAAGCTGCTGTTAAAAATGGGATAATTAGTAGGGCATGTTAATTATAGGACTCAATCAGAGGGGCTTAGAAAGAATTAGGAAGAGTATGGATTAACCAGTGTAAATTCTTGATTCACATGGACCTTCTTCACACTCAGTCCATGTGCAACTTGTTCATACTCACTCAACAGGTAAACAAATGGTGAGGGACTCAAACAATCAAACCTTGGACTACAGGATGAAGCCTTAATCTGCTGCTTTACCTGATAGACAATATTATTTTCTTTCTCTCTGTCTAAATCAATGTATATATCTAGAGTCTATCAATCTATAATATCTGCATGTATTTTTTATATATATATGTCTATATTAGAAGACCGAAGACACATTCTTTCAAATGCATCTTGGTCAAACTTAACATGCTGAAAATGCAAAATATCGAAGCGGCTGTTAAGCGAATTCTTTCCCTGGTAAAGAATTGGCTTGGCCATTTTGGTACTTTGCCATTTTCGGCACTGTAGTGTGGTCTCGGTTGGTATATTTAAGTAGGGGGTGTGGGGGGGAGGCAAAGCCCCCCACTTAATGTAATGTCTGAAATTGTTTTTTATTTTTTTTTTTGTTCGAACAGCAATTTTGTTTCCCTTTGAAAAAAATCGCTGTTCTGACACTTCGACGTTGTAAGCTTTCAATTACATAGGGTCGATTGATCACTGTTCACTTTTTTAAGTGTTCGGTGATCCGATATAGACCCTCTATATATATATATATATATATATATATATATATATATATATATACACATACACACACACACACACACACACACACAAATATATATACAGTGGATATAAAAAGTTTATACACCCCAGTTAAAATGCCAGATTTTTATGATATAAAAAAATGAGGGCACAATAAATCATTTTAAAACTTTTCCCACCTTTAATGTGACATATAACCTGTACAATTCAATTGAAAAACAAATCTGTTAAGGGAAAATATAAAAAATAAAAAACGTACAATAAGCTGGTTGCGTAAGTGTGCACACCCTTAAACTAATACTTTGTTGAACACCTTTTGATTTACTTATAGCATTCAGTCTTCTTGGGTACACACCTGCTTTCAATTAAAGAGACTCTGATTAACCGCAAATAAAGTTCAGCTGTCCTAGTACGATTTTCCTAACATTTACTCAGTTGCCTGCTACAGCAAAAGCCATGGTTCTCACAGATCTTAAAAGGCATCAAAGGGATCTCATTGTTAAAAGGAATCAGTCAGGAGAAGGGTACAAAAAAAATTCCACAGCATTGGATATACCATGGAACACAGTGAAGACAGTCATCAAAAAGTGGAGAAAATATGGGACAACAGTGACATTGCAAAGAACTGGACATCCCTCTAAAATTGATGAAAAGACAAGACGAAAACAGGTCAGGGAGGCTGCCAAGAGAACCTACAGCAACACTGAAGGAGCTGCAGGAATTTCTGGCAAGTACTGGTTGTGTAATGCATGTGACAACAATCTCCCGTGTTCTCCATATGTCTGGGCTATGGGGTAGGGTTGCAAGATGGAAGCCTTTTCTTACACAGAAAAACATCCAGGCCCAGCTAAAACAAAAACAAATTTGTTTGCAAAAACAGTACATCAAGTCTCCCAAAAGCATGTGGGAAAATGGGTTATGGTCTGATGAGACCAAGGTTGAACTTTTTGGCCACAATTCCAAAATGTACGTTTGGCACAAAAACAACACTTCGCATCACCAAAAGAGCACCATCCCCACAGTGAGGCATGGTGGTTACAGTATCATGCTTTGGGGGGGGGGGTGCTTTTCTTCAGCTGGAACTTTAGTCAAGGTGGAGGGAATTGTGAACAGTTTCAAATACCAGTCACTTTTGGCCCAAAACCTTCAGGCGTCTGCTAGAAAGCTGAAGATGAAGAGGAATTTCACCCTTCAACATCACAATGACCCCAAGCATACATCCAAATCAAAAAAAGAATGGCTTCACCAGAAGAAAATTAAAGTTTTGGAATGGCCCAGTCAGAGCCCAGACCTAAATCCAATAGAAAATCTGTGGGGTGACCTGAAGAGGGCTGTGCATAAGAGATGCTCTCACAACCTGACCGATTAGGACTGCTTTTGCAAGAAAGAGTGGGTAAATATTGCCAAGTCAAGATGTGCCATGCTGATAGACTCCTACCCAAGAAGACTGAATGCTGTAATTAAATCGAAAGGTGCTTCAACAAAGTATGAGTTTAAGGGTGTGAACACTTATGCAACCAGCTTATTGTACATTTTTTATTTTTTATATTTTTCCCCTAACAGATTTGTTTTTCAATTGAAATGTACAGGTTATGAGTCACATTAAAGGTGGGAAAAGTTTTGAAATGATTTATTGTGGTCTTATTTTTTTATATCACAAAAACCTAGCATTTAACAGAGCTGTGTAATTTTTTATATCCACTGTATATTGCATATCTATATATATATATATATATATATATATATATATATATATATATATATATATATATGAGGAACATGTCATTTGATTGACAGTCCTTTCACCAAGTACTGAATGACTGAAGAAATTTGAACAAAACTACTTTCACCAACACTGTACGTTTCTTTTTTGTGTGTGTACAGAAAACTGAAATTTTTCCAACGACTATTTAGAGTTTACAAGCAGTCACCCCCTATTTGTGAAAAGAAATATTGTAAAGGGTCAGATGGTCCGAGCCGTTAGAATGTGCTCCAACCTCAACCTGGCAAAATCTGAAATTGAACGTTTGATTAACATGTTTGGAGCTAGGGGATACCCACTGGAATTTGTAAACGGTATCAGTAAAGTACAGTTTTGTACCTACCATAAATGTAGATGTTCGAAGATCCACATTGCTGCAGTCCTTACACTTGGGTAGTCCGCTGTCCTCGGTCGGCCCGAATATCAAAGTATTAGGCTGATGTCGGTTAAGGCGCTCAAGACTGACATCAGAACGTCAGATTACAAATGCGCATGACCGACGTCATATCCTCAGTCTTTTCTTGCCCCAGATGTCAGAAGACCCTAAAAAGAAAGGTCACAACCAAAAGACAGCAAAAAAACAACCAACCACCCTTGTACTAATTATATGTACAATATATACAATATCCACAATATTCACAACCCAAACCACACAACCGCCTCTAACCACAGAGGGGAAGGAGGGAGGGTAAATTGGACTGCAGCAATGTGGATCTTCGAACATCTACATTTATGGTAGGTACAAAACTGTACTATGTTCTTCATCTCACATTGCTGCAGTCCTTACACTTGGGTAGAATCCCAAAGCAGAGGTAAGGGAGGATGGCAAACTACAAAGCAGTAGGAGCTGCCAAAATGCCCTGTAAAATTGCAGTGGCAAAACCAGCCCTAGATTTAGAGTAAAGTGGAAGGTGGTAATGCTTAGAGAAAGTATGCACTGAACTCCAAGTAGCTGCCTCCAAAACATCTTTAGTTGCCACACCCCTTAAGAAAGCTGTAGAAGTGGCAGTAGCCCTAGTGGAATGAGGCCTAATCCCAGCTGGAATCTCCTTACCATGATGGGAATAACAGAAAGCAATACAAAACCCAATCCACTTAGAAATAGTTTGTTTTGACACAGGCTTGCCCTGAGAACCCAAAGCAAATGAAACAAATAACTGCTGAGACTGCCTGAACCCTTTAGTTCTGCTCAAATAATATCGCAACTGCCTGTGTATATCCAAAGTGTGCAAAATCTTTTCCCCTTTATTTTGGGGTTTGCATAAAAAGTAGGCAAATGAATAGTTTGGTTTAAAGCCACACTAGAAACCACTTTAGGCAAAAAGGAAGGATTAGTACGTAAAGATACCCTATCCTTGTGGAAAATTAAGAAAGGCTCAACCGCCATAAGGGCCTGTAATTCAGAAACCCTTCTTGCAGAGGTAATGGCCAACAAAAAAGCAGTCTTCCATGATAAATATTTCAACTCAGCAGTAGCTGCAGGCTCAAAAGGTTGTAGAGTGAGTTTCTCCAACACAAAATTGAGATCCCAAGCAGGAGTAGGAGCTCTATTGGGGTCTTATATTCTTTGCCCCTCTAAGGAATTGCTTAAACAAACGCTGAGAAAACAATGGTGGGTCACAGTCATAGTGAGCAGAAATTGCTGCAGCATGAACCTTAATAGAAGAGAAGGACAAACCTTTGTCCAGTAACTCAGCAAGATATTGAAGAGCCACACTTAAATTAGGCTTAGAAACATCAAATTCCTTTGCTGCACTCCAAAACAAAAATCTCTTCCATTTATCTGCGTACACTTTCCTTGTACTAGGTCTCCAGGCCCCCAAAATAACATTCAAAACTTGCTGTGGAAGCTGAGACCCTCCAGGGTTTAAAACAGAATATGCCAGGCTGTTAGGTGAAGAGAGTGAAATTTGACATTGAGTAAATGACTGTTCTCCTGAGACAGCAGGTGTGGAATCGAAGGCAAAGGCCATGGAGGCTCCCGTACCAGACTTCTCAGCAATGGGTACCAGTGCTGTCGAGGCCAATCTGGAGCTATTAAAATCATCTTTGGCTTGTCCTGTCTGACCTTTAGAAGTACCTTTGGGAGGAGAGGCAGAGGTGGAAAGGCATACACATGAAGATTGCTCCAATTGAATGAAAGAGCATCCACTTTCCAAGCTGTGGGATGAAACCTTTTTGTGCAAAACTTTGGCAGCTGGTAGTTTAGTGGAGAAGCGAACAGATCTATGTCTGGAGTTCCCCATAACACTGTCAATTTCTGAAATATATGAGGATCCAATTTCCACTCGTGGGGATCCATAATTCGTCTGCTCAACACATCTGCTAAGGAGTTCTGTGCTCCCGGCAGAAACCTTGCCTGAAGAATTACCTGTAAACTGAGAGCAGTCTCCCACAAAATCATTGCTTGTCTGCATAGAGGATAAGAATGTGTTCCCCCTTGCTTGTTGATGTACCACATGACAGTTGTGTTGTCTGTTAGAACCAACACCTGCCCTGGAAGAAGTAAATCCTTGAAAGCTATTAATGCAAATTGGACTGCTAACATCTCCTTCAAGTTGATATGTAGATGTTGTAGTCTGGCAGGCCACGTGTCTTGAATCCACTTTCCATTTAGATGAGCTCCCCAAGCGTTGTCTGAGGCATCTGTCGTTAGAATCTGACTCGCCTCTGGCCGGGTCACAGAGAGTCCCTTGTTTAGGTGACATTCCTGAGCCCACCACAAAAATTCCTTTTGAATGCAAGGTATTATCTGAATGACAGTGTCCATATCTTGGCAGTGCTGTGTTCATACATTTTTGAGATACCATTGTAGCTTCCTCATATGCAGTTTGGCATTGGGAAGCACCAGAATATAAGATGCCATGAACCCCAGGGCTTGAAGGACTGTCTTTGCAGTCAGCCTGGACTGATGAGACAATTGATGGAAGTAAAGGGAAAGATTCTTTTGTTTGTCCGGGGTCAAAAAGGCCATCCGGGATGCTGTATTCAGTCTCACACCCAGAAAAGCACATGTCCTGAGAGGGTACTAGACTGGACTTTATTTCGTTCACAGAATACCCCAGGCATCTTAGCACTGCTATCACATATTGCAAATGATGAAGAAGTTCGTCCTTTCCTTGGGCCTGAATCAGGCAATCGTCCAAATAAGGATAGATCTGTATTCCTTTTAGCCTGAAAAAAGCTATCACTGGAGCCAGAACCTTCGTGAACACTCTGGGCGCAGTAGATAAGCCAAAGGGCAATGCAGAGAACTGAGAATGAGAAGTCCCAGCTCGAAAACGCAGATACTTCCTGCAACTTAGCCTGATAGGAACATGAAGGTAAGCCTCCTTGAGATCCAGAGTCACCATCCAGTGATCTTTGCCCAGCAGAGGTAAAAGCTGTTGTAACGTCAACATTTTGAACTTGGGAATGTCCAGATAAGTGTTGAGGATAGATAAATCCAAAATTGGTCTCCACGTGTTCCCCTTCTTTGGTACTAGGAACAGGCGAGAATAAAATCCTAGGCCCACTTCTGGCAGAGGGACCGGCTGTATGGCCCCTATTTGAAGTAGCAGAGAAATTTGTTTGTGAGCCTCTATTCTTTGCTGAGGAGGAACGTCTGGCATGCCTTTGAAAGGAGGCAAGGTATGGAAATAAAACCTGTAACCTTGATGTATGACATCCAACACCCATCTGTCCTGGGTAATTAAACTCCAATTTTCTTTGAAGAGTGTCAACCTTCCTCCCAAAGGCGCTGCCAGACAAGAAGGCTCTGGCAGCTGAAAAGGTAGGTCATTGGGCCTGTTTACGAAAGGACTGGCCCCTGCCCTCACCCGAAGACTGTGCAGGTGAACTCCCTGTTCTAGGTCTGAAAGAGCCCTGAGCTCTGCCCCTACCACGTCTAGACCTTCCCCTAGACTGTGAATCATAAGAAGGGTACGTCCACCCCTTAGCAGGCCAATTCCTACTAAACTTCGGAGGCTGAACTTGCAAAAAATCTTTAACAGCCTGCATAGACTTAGCCTTGTCTTCCATTTTCTTTAAGACTGCCTCCACAGGTGAACCAAACAACACATCAGACTGTAAAGGAGCATCTAAAATCCTTGTCTTAACATGGTCAGATAAATTCTGATCCCTCAGCCAGGCGTGCCTGCGAAGAACTGACCCAGTGGCAGCCACCCTAGACGAGGCCTGTACAGCATCAAAACCACATTGTAAAGAATGCTTACCCACCTGTTCAGAAACATGTACCAAATCTTGTAATTCTTTACACTCAATGCCTTCCGCCAGAGCATCTACCTTAGACTTCAATTGAGAAAGAAGATAGTTTTGATATTTCAACATGTGAAACTGGCAATTCAAAGCCCGCATAGCTAAGGTGGAAGAAGTATAGACTTTCTTTCCCCATCTATCCAAAGCTCTGGCCTCTTTATCTGGAGGAACCGGATTTTTAACAACAGAGGCCTTGACGCCCTTAGGTCCCTGACTAACAGTTTCTGGGTCCGCCCTAGGACTCTTATAAAGATATTTATGAGCTTCAGGCACCCTGTAATACCTGTCAGGTTTAACAGGAGCAGGAGGCAAAGAATCAGGATTAAGTGAAGCCTCTGCAAACACATCTTCCACAACATCCAGAACAGGTGGTATAGCCAAAGGCCTATGCTGAGGTAAAAGCAAAAATTCCCTAAGCCTTTTCCTGGAATCAGAGAAGTCCTGACCTTCCCATTTAAAATGTTCCCTCATGGAATGAAGAGTCTCTGAAAAAGAAAAATCCTCTGGAGGAGAAGCAGAAGGAGTAGAATCATCCACATCAGAATCAGAATAAGGAGAATACTCCTGCAAGTCTTCAGCCGAAGACTCTGAAACATCCGAAGCCTGCTCAAAACTCCCCAACTCTGGTTCCACCCTAGGCCTCTTAGCAGGAGGGGGCAAAGAACCTCTAATCAAAGTAATTAAATCTTCTGCCATTTTAAGCATGTGCTTCTTGGGCACAGAACCTGATGAACTAGGAGTGACACCAACAGAAGCTAAACCTGGCCTGCCTCTGGGAGAAGCCTTGGAAACAGAAGGAGAGGGCCTAACCACCCTAGGAAGGGAGGGGAGTACAGTAACTTGAGAAGCCCCTTCAGCCTGACTTGCCTCCTGAGAGGCCACATCCTGCAAAATCAAAGTCTCCCCCTGGGACTCCAGAGAAGCCTCCGGGAACCACGGTTCCACTGACACCTCTAAAGAACCGGCGTCCGTGCGACGACTCTTCTTGCCTGGGTTTAGCTGCTTTGTCTTTGCGCTTCTTGACGAAGCGGGCGGAGCATCCGGCGGCATATTATAATTGCACCGCTTCGAAGACCAACCTGGCACAATCTAACCTTCGCTTAATAGTGCGCTTATTGAACCTAGCACAAAGCGACACCCAACAACGTCGTGCTCAGGCCCCAAACAAGGAATACACAAAGTATGATAATCTCTATGCGGTATCTGTTTCCCACAAGAAATACAGTTATTCACTTTTTCTGACATCCGGTAAACCACTGAGGCAAGAAAAACTAAAATATTCTAGCGGGTACTTAGCCAACTTTGACTCGGTCTGAAACTCCGAATTCGAAAAATTTCAGAACGCCGAACGGCACTTGCAACGCTGCTTCTGCATCGGACCATGCGGCAAAAAAGACTGAGGATATGACGTCGGTCATGCGCATTTGTACCCTGACGTTCTGATGTCAGTCTTGAGCGCCTTGACCGACGTCAGCCTAATACTTTGATATTCGGGCCGACCGAGGACAGCGGACTACAGCAATGTGAGATGAAGAACATCCAAGTTATTAGTGAATGGGGTTTAAGATTCAAACCACTACTTGGTGTCACTGAGGTTAATATTGACCAGGTCCAAGGGTATGTTAGGAACCTTTCACACTCCATGGTGCTAACGCATGGGGAAACTTCATTAGGAGTGAAGAATATTATTAAAAATAACTGGGCCATGTTTAAGGGGAACCAGGAACTTTTGACTGTTATAGGTAGGGAACTTTTAGTTATGTACTTACCATAACTTCGGATGTATGGGATCCATCTCGCCTACATTCATGACAGATGGGTTCGGAGCCGATCCATCGGCTCCGACTCGGCAACTAATACACTAGCACGAAGTCTCTCATTGGCTGGGCTACTCCCTATCCCAGGATGCACTACACCTGCTTCCCCAGATCTTGTTTGTTCGCTTTCATACATCCATGCAAACACAGAAAAACTAGTAGTCACTATAACCAACTAAAGTTCTTCAAGAAAGAACGCCAAGAAAAAGGGGACTACAGCTCCTCTAAATCCAAATGGAAGGGGGAAGGAGGGTGGGTACTTATGAATGTAGGCGAGATGGATCCCATACATCCGAAGTTATGGTAAGTACATAACTAAAAGATGTAATGGGATCCTATCTCGCCTACATTCATGACAGATGGGACAGCGTCCCTAGCACCTACATCCCGGGTGGCTCATTGGAAAACACTCCTGAGAACTGTGGAACCAAAGGAAGCTCTGCCTCGAGAAACCACATCCAATTTGTAATGAGAAATTAAAGTGTGCGGAGAAGTCCAGGTTGCTGCAGCACAAATATCATCTATTGATAACTTGGAGTGAAAAGCTACGGAAGTAGCCATTGCCCTGGTAGAATGAGCCTTGACTGGAAAGGGGAGGTCTTTGTTAGCCTGTGAATAAATAAAAATGATACAATCTTTAATCCATTTAGATATGGAGGTTTTTGTTACTGGTTGACCCAATTTGTTCACTGCAAAGGAAACAAATAATTGATTAGATTTCCGCGTTGGAGCGGTTCTATTCAAATAAAAACACAGTTGTCTATGTACGTCCAATTGATGCAAAGTATATTCTGCGTTATTAGAGAATTCTGGAAAAAAGACAGGGAGTTCTATAGTTTGTTGAATACAGAAAGAGGAGGCCACTTTTGGTATAAATGCAGGGTTTAATTTCAATGAAACTCTATGCTTGTGAAAAATCAAATAGGGAGGATCAGAACAAAGAGCTTGAAGTTCTGAAACTCGCCTGGCAGACGTTATGGCTACTAAAAAGGCCGTTTTCCAAGACAGAAATTTTAAATCACAGGTAGCAGCTGGTTCGAAAGGACGGGCAGTTAGGGCAGCAAGAACCATATTCAAATCCCAAGGGGGACAGGATGAGATAAAGGAGGCCTAAGGAGCCAAGCCCCTTTAAGGAAAGCCTTACAAAGTTTGTGAGACATCAATGAAGGTTCAAATGAAGCATGAAAATTAGAGATGGCCGCTAGCTGAACCTTAATGGTAGAAACTGAAGAGCCCGACTGAAAAGGGAGGCCAGAAAATTCAGAACCTCCGATACTGGTGCAGTGAGAGGATCTATACCCGTTCTTGAGCCCAGAAGGCAAACCTTTTCCATTTACTGGAATAAAGTTTGATGGTGGAAGGTTTATGAGAAGAAGACAGTATGTGGACCACGTCCGCGAAAGAGCATTGTCTCGGACTAAGGATGGAAGTGGAGTAACCATGCTGCCAACTTCAGGGACCTGAGAGACGGATGAAGCCGTCCTGACTGATGAGTCAACAGGTCTGGCACGGATCCAGAAACCATGGACCTTCTATCGCATGCCTCTGTAGGAAAGGAAACCAAACTTGACGAGGCCAGTGCGGGGCAATCAGAATCATCTCGCTCTCCATGTAAATGGCCTTCTGTATCACCCTCGGTAAGAGGGGGAACGGAGGGAAGGCGTAGAAGACCGGGGGCCAAATGTGAGTCAGAGCGTCCCTGGGAATCTGTCCCTGAGAAGGAACAGTGTGAAGAACTCTCTGCATTTCGCATTGTGAGGGCTGGCAAACAGGTCGCAGCAAGGAAGACCCCATCTGTCGAAGATTTTCGCAGCTATACCCTGGTTGAGGGACCACTCGTGGGGTAAAAGAATGGTCCTGCTTAATCTGTCCGCAATCACATTGGACTTCCCGGTATGTGCGTTGCCATTAGAAAGCGGTTGGTAGCTACCGCCCAGTGCCAAAGTCTCATGGCTTCTCTGCATAGTGGGTAAGACCTGGTCCCACCTTGCTTGTTTATGTACCACACCACCGACATGTTGTCGGATAGGATAATGTCGGGCCCTGTGGGAGAGCGTGATGGAGAGCTTGGAGTACCAATAGTACCGCTCTCATCTCCAGGACATTGATATGCAAATCGTTTCCTGGATCTGCCATGTGCCTTGGACCGACCTGTCCAGGTAATGACCCCCACCCTACCTGGGAGGCGTCCGTAGTCACAGTGGCAACGGCGTTGAGGTATAAAGGGTTGCCCTGGTCGAGATTTGATTGGAGAAGCCACCAATGCAGATCTCGGCAACTTTCCGTGATTATGATTAAGTGGTTCAAGGGAAGTTCCTGATAAGACCATTGAACCGATAGTAGCCATTGTAAAATTCGCATGTGAAGTCTGGCCAAGGGAACTAAAAGTATGGTCGACGCCATCGAGCCCAACAGTTGTAGGATCCGATGGGCGGGGCTCTTTGTAGGGGAGACAGGATTTGACTTGATCTTGTAAGACCTGAATTCTTGCTGCCGGTAAAAGGCGCATTCTTTTTGTGTCTAAGTCTGCGCCTATGAAAGTAATACGCTGAGATGGCTGTAGTACAGACTTTTGCAAATTGAACGTGATCCCCAAGAAACGGCCCAAGGTGAACGTGGCTCTGAGCACTTGGAGTAGTAGATGCTCGGAGGTGGCAGTAAGGAGCCAGTCGTCTAGATAAGGAAACACCTGGAATCCCAGACTTCTCAGGTGAGCAGTTACCACTGCCAGACACTTGGTGAACACCCTGGGGGCTGTGGTGAGACCAAAGGGCAGTGCTCGGAATTGGAAATGACTGACTCCGAGGCAGAAGCGTAAATGTCTCCTGGACTCTTGAGCTATGGGAATGTGATAGTAAGCGTCCTGGAGATCTATGGAGCACATCCATGCATCTTTTTCCAGCAAAGGAAGAATAGATTGAAGAGTGACCATTGAATTTGGACTTCTTTAAAGCGATTCAATGAACTGAGGTCCAAAATGGGCCTGAAGTCCCCTGTCTTTTTTGGTACCAAAAATAATTTTGAGTAAGTTCCTGATCCGATCTGGTCGATGGGGATAGGCTGGATGGCTCTTTTTTCTAGCAGCTTTGAAACCTCTAATGCTGCCTGATCCCGCTGACTGGGTGGTACGTCCGGGATTTCCCTTAAAGAAAGGGGGTTTGTTGAAGGGATGATATATCCTCCGGTAATAATCGAAGCACCCACTGATCGCTTGTTATGGATTCCCAAGCTTGTGGGTGCGCCAAAGCGACCCCGACTGGCTCGGAGTTGCACAGTCGGGCAACAACTCAGGAACGCTGGTTGTATGAAGAAGCACGAAAGGAATCGCGGTCTCCAGAGTTACGGGGGCCTCTGCCACCTCTGGGGCGGCGTCTTCCAAAATCCCCGCCTCTGGAGGGGGAATCACTAGGTGGAGTAGGGAAAGACTTCTGAGATTTTCTAAACCACATTTTCCCTCCTCTCCCAGCCTTGGGGTAAGGCCTAGAAGGAGCGGAAAATTGGGCCCCAACGGCAGTCAAAGTCTTGCCCTCCTGCTTGCACCGAGTTAGTGTGTCCTTCACCTTGGGTCCAAACAAAGATGACCCATCAAAGGCGTCGTGAAGGAAGACTTGAAGGCCTCCATGAGCGAACACAAGCGTAACCAGGCTTGTCTCCTGAGGGCAACGCCTGTTCCAGCTGCTCTACTCGCCCCTTGACTGCATATGAAATGAGCCTCATGGACGAGTTAACAATAGAAAAGAGGGTAGTCATCTGTGCGCCAACAGTCGGGGCCAGCGCCTCAGGTAGGTTACCAACAAGAGAGTCATTTAGCTCTTTGAGAAGATCCCTTTGGAGCCTCGTAAAATGACATAAGTAGTTCAGCGACCGTAAGGCAAAGGCTGCTGAAGAGAGGGTACGCTTCCCGTACCTATCCATGCTCCTAGAATCCTTATTAGGAGGATGAATAGACGTCGAAGCCTCTGCCACGTCCTGCTGTGTGGCAGAAGCCACCACCAAAGCATCTACAGGCACACCCTTTGTGAGAAACTCCTTCTGGGGGGGGGGGGCTGACAAAAATTTATTGGGCCTCGCAGGCACCGGTTCCACAGAATCAGGGTGTTCCCACGCCTTGAGAAACCAAATCAAGGAGTTCATCAAAGGGCGGAGACACCCAAGAGGCGGAATGCTGGGCCCCAAAGGCCTTGAGGAAGACTGACTCCTCAGCTGAAGGGGTTTTGGCTTGCCAGTCACCTCTCTGTCTCAGAATCTCCAAGATGTCTGAGAAGGAGATATCATCCGAAGATGATTTGGGAGACCCTTCTGCGTCATCGAGGTCAGTATCCGATGTAACAGACTCATCTTGGGAGTCTACGTGCTTCCTCTTACACAATTTCTTCCTTGGTGGTTCGTCCAAAGCAGATTCGGACGGACCACCCGGAAGAAGGGAACCGCCGATGGGGGTATCCTCAGGCCCGGGGGGCTGCAACACAACAGAGGCACCAGTCTCCAATTCTAGGGACGGTGAGGTAGAATCTTGTTGAACCGGCAAAGACATGGCTAGCGCGCTCCTCATGACCTCAAAGGCCGGACCTCCAGAATCCAAGGAGGTCGCTGGTCTAGAGGCCATGATGGCACCAGGAATTCCAGCAGCCGATGCTCCAAGAGGAAGACTAGGTACCGAAGCACCCAAACCTAAAGTGTTCCCTTCGGCTCCGGCTGAAGAAGTCGCACTGCCAAACCCTGAACCGGAGGACAGGGTAGGAAGCACAGTCGGAACCGAGAGGCCTGTAAGGGGTCTCTGCTCCGACCGTATGGCTCCACATTGCTCCACCACCACCGGCTCCAACGGCTCGAAGAGGTTGGAGGAGGAATCAAATGTGTTGGAGGAGGGATCGGCTCCGAAGCAAACTGTGCTGGAGCCGAGACCATTTTAGTAAACACTGGAGATTGGAATAGCCTCTGTAAAACCCTATCCAGGTCCGAATCTGAAAGTCTCGAGGATTTAGAGGAGGTAGACAATCGAGAAGACTTTCCTCTCGGCTCCGAGAGAGAAGGGGACCGGCTCCGAAATGGCTCCAATGCTATCGGCGCCGACTCCACCACAGCATGGACCACCATCGGCACCGAAGGAGCCTTCTTCGGAGCCGAGGGGGAAGAGACTGAGCTACACACTTCCACCGGCTCCGAAGCCATTGGAACCGATGGAGGTGATTCACCTCTCGATACTCCCACTTGCGGCTCCGAAGGCAATGGAGCCAGTAGGAGGTATCGAGGCAGACCTCGACCCTCGGCCCCGAAGTCAGTGGAGCCGAGGAAGAAGAGGTCAATTTAGACTTTTTAGAAGTCGGCTCCGGCGGACTTGTCGGAGCCGATGATCTTTTCTTTTTGGAAGCAACAGGTGGATCTAAGGCTTCCTCAAAAGAAGGTTTAATAAGCCCTTTCAATATCAACTTGTTCTTGCATTCTTGAAGAACTCTAGCGGAGAACGCATGACAGACGCTACAAGTCTCTTGCAGATGTTTCGGCCCCAAACAATAAACACAGACTGAATGACTGTCTGTAATGGACATCTTGTAATTGCACCGAGTGCATTTTTTAAAACCTGACTTTTGTTCCTTAGACAGGATACAAGCCACAACAAGTAAAAAAACTCTATGGAAATCTTACTCAACAAGTATAGCACTATACACAAAAAAAGCGCCAACTGAAAAGCGCGAGACACACTGGCCTTGTACGGTGAAAGTTTACCTCACAACAATTAGAAAACAGTTAAACGGCCCAAAGCCCTCTAATTTAAACGGGCTTTGCCCGAAAAACAACTAACCAAAAGTTAATTAAAACTAATAGCACTCAAAGGTAGGGCAAAGGCCCTCTAACTTAAACGGGCCTTGCCCGACAGAATAAATCAAATTTTTGGAAACACTCAAGCACTCCAACAAAAACTTAAGAAATAGAAAGCAATAGCTGTTAAAACAGCTGTTTGGTTAATATAGACAAAAAATTCCCTAGGTCAAGGACCAATAAGGTAAAAAGAACCACTTAGCTCCAGCCAAGTCGAGACCACGTCCAGCTTGTTAAGCGGCAAACGAGATCTGGGGAAGCAGGTGTAGTGCATCCTGGGATAGGGAGTAGCCCAGCCAATGAGAGACTTCGTGCTAGTGTATTAGTTGTCGAGTCGGAGCCGATGGATCGGCTCCGAACCCATCTGTCATGAATGTAGGCGAGATAGGATCCCATTACATCCTACTTTTACATACAGGATTAATAGAAACCTAAAAAGTTTATTGGAAAACCATGTTCCAGTTAAAAAAGGAAATACAAAAGGGACAATAAAATGTGGGACCTGTGACTACTGTAAATATATAGTAGGTATCCCTATTGTCTATTTAGGACCCCACAATATTGAAGTTAAATTTGGGGCAGGTACATGTTCAACAACTGGTTTGGTGTACTTTGCTATATGTCAAGTTTGTGGTTACTTCTATGTAGGGAAGACCAAAAGGAAGTTGAACAGGAGAATCTATGAGCATTTATACAGTATAACAAAGAAAGATGAAAACAACGCATTATTTAAACATGTTAAAGTGAACCCTGATCACTCCTTTCTTTTTGGTATCCTAGAGGTAGTCAGTAAAGATACTAGGGGGGGGTGACTGGACTAACAAACTGCTTAGAGTTGAAACAAGATGGCAGTTTAGACTGAATGCCACTGTAGCCCCAGGAATTAATGATCACATTAGTATAAGACCAAAAATAAAGTATAGGGCATCCAAACTTTAACTTCTTTTGGTTTAGACTTTTAATATTTTTTAAAAATATTTTTTTAAACATTTTGATTGTTTGGCAATACAAGTTCTAGGGATAAATGTTCGGTCTAATAACTGGATTTGCTAGTATTAGAAACTTTGTACTATTAGTACATTAATTATAAGTTTGATGTTAAATAGGTATTCTCACTTTAAGAACTTGTTTATAGTAATTAATGGGAATTAGTGTAAGTATATATAAGTGGTGAATTACAATTTCCATTGTTCTGATGGTCTTATGACGAAAGCGCTTGACTATTTTTTATCTGGAGTATTTTACTGTGCCTTTGTGTCTTTGTGACTTTTGTACTGTGTGTTTTCACACAATAAAAGTTGGACTCTACATTTTGGTCATAGGATTATTGGCTACAAGAGTGGTATATTTTGTTTTATTGGTAGCGATTTACCACTCCAACACCACTTTTTACTTTCTGAGTTGACGTTTTTTTTTTGTCCACTGTTGTACGATCTTGGAAGTAGGTAGGTAAACTTAAGTTCGGGGAGTGTTCCTCCACATCGGGGTGTAAGAGGGGGCTTGCCTCCTGGTACAAAAATGTACCTCTTAGGTATACTGAAAGTTATTTTGGCCCATTTTTTTGCTGTTGATCATTCAGTGTTTGATAAAAGAGTTGTCAATCAGTTGTTGAATCCATATGTATATATATATATATATATATATATATATATATATATATATATATAGGGTCTATATTAGAACATCAAAGTATTATTTCTTCGAATGTTCTTATATTGAACCATTTCACCCGAAACACCACAACATTGAACATTCAAAACAGCCAATTTTTTCCCAGGAAAAAATTTGCTGTTCCAACAAAACATGCACACAACACAAGCACACCAAAATACATAATCCACACACATACACTTCACAAAACCCTACACTAAACCATACATACACTACTAGCTATCCACTTACCTTAACCCAACCCTAAGGTCCGTAACTACTGCACACTCACCTTAACTGCTTCCCTAACCCTAACTCACCTATCCCGCCCTAACCCTAAAGCCTTTCACTATCGCACACCCACCTCACCTGTGCCCTAACCCTAACTCACCTAACTCGTGCCCTAAACCTAACATCCACACATTCGCACACTTACCTCAACCCGACCCGTAACTTCCCACCACAGTCCTGATACTCGTGAAGCCACAGAAACGGCCCACTGAATTCTTTCCCTGGGAGAGAATTTGGTGTGCCGCGGCTTCGTGATTACCAGTGTTCGAACTTAACAGTTCGAACATCTGATATTCGATATTCAGCTGTTTCAACGGGCTGATATAGACCCTATATATATATATATATATATATATATATATATATCTATATATATATATCTATATATATATTTATATATATATATATATATATATATATGTATATATATACACACACACACACACACACACACACACACACACACACACACACACACGTACACACATAAATTTGTATATTGGTGTCATTTATTTTGTTGAACAGGAAGTATTTCAGTATTATGCAGTCATTCTTAGACACACACACGCATATTCCCTGAATGCTATACTAGTCACAACAAAACATTTCAACATGCTTTTGGCACATATCCCAAATCTAATAACTATAACAGCCACAGTAATGCATTTCAATACACTTCTAGCATTTTCAGGTCCTTACCCGGTCCTGATCAATGTAATAGGCACAGTAATAAATTTCAATAAGCTACTGTAATTCTCTGCCAGACACCACCTCCCTGATTGCTGTAACAGTCATACTAATACATCTGAATATGCTGCTCTCCAATTCAGGCATACACCCCCCCCCCAAAGAAGGCAATAAAATACAGAGAATCTTTGTACTTTCTATAGCTGCAACGTGTGGCATGTAAGCAGGTTACAGAATAAGGTACAGTATTCGCTAAATGTCTGATAAGAGCTGTACAAAGGAGACAACTGCATCTCTGAAATGGCTGTAAACCTCATGGAGAATCAGGCAAGCAACTGTATATGCTTTGGGGATGGCAGCGGTTATATGGGTATGAAATGAAAGGTCATCATCTAGAAGGGCTCTAAGGTCTTTTACTATTTTGTCAACTTTTGTAGCTGTTGCCCATCAACACTATATAAAGCTGATAGGGGAGGGGTGGTCAAAAGCCAAAATGCTGTATTTCTTTATAGTAAAGGCATTGTTATTGGGGCTATAGCAATCATGTGTAAAGTTAAGTGCTATCTAAAGGCAGGTGGTGTTAATAGGCTTAACAAAACTGGTCCTAAATTTGTAGTCATCTGCATACTTGATGAACTAGTCACTGCAATCAGTTTTGTGCTTTTTCCTCAATGTGCATGCCAACCATCAAGCCTCCTCTTATAAGCCTTGTACATTTGTTCCCCCATCCTAGGTATTCCACACTGAAGATGACAGCTGGCCATGGGAGGGCATCATACAGACAGCCTCAGCAGTAGTTTGTGCCCTCATTGGTATCCTGCCAATTAGGGTATATTACGTGTGGATGGGCAACCTGCATCATCATGGAGATAACAATGCTTTCCTCAGTGTGGGTGCATACTCAATTACCCTTGCAAAGAGAGCAGCTAATGAAGAGGCTTGATTTATGAACACCCACTCTCAAGACTGGTCTTGCAGCGCTGCCCTTCCACTTACAGACTGTGGCTTTGAACAGTCCTGGATTGCCTCCTCCCCTCCAAAGCTGGGCAAGCTCATCCTCTCCTGAGAACTTATCAAACAACAACCATTAATCAATCTCAGGACACCTACAGCGTAGGCAAGTAGTCAGAGCTTTATCTCTATATACCACTGGAGCCATCAGGCACTGGTGTCAATTTTGACACTTAAAAATATTCCAAGAAGTAGTGACCTAGGGCACTGCCTCGTGTGATACCACTATAGAAGGTGATGGTGAGGATAGAGTCATTCTTTTGTTTAAAATCATCTAACAAGTAGTGCACCCAAACTGTTATAGCTTCATTTACTTTCAAATCCCTGAGTGTGTATATGATTGTTTTAACGAGTTCTTTTTGGAGAGATACCTGGCTGGGTAAAGTATGAAGACACTGTACTCTTTTTTTTTTTTTTTTCTTTCAGATTAATACTTTGTTGATCTTGTAACACTACCACTTAGGTTTACTGAAGAAATTTCCACATTTATGTCTCACAGGGATGAAATTATTACTACATTTATTTAAAGTGTTGTACAAGGCTGGGAACAATTCAACAACAGGTTGTGAGGGAGCCTACTATACTGTCCCAGCTAAGTGATGCAAGTCAGTTGTTCAGGACACCATAGCTGCCATTCAAAAAGCCTTAAAGATGGTATCATGCTTTAATTAAGTTTGGTTGTACATCATGAATGCTGTGGCAGGGATGCATGTCAAGATGGTATCTACTATGTTTCTTTCCCTTCCTGGCATTCTTGATATTTCTTTCAATTTGTTTAATACTGTTAAACTTTATGAAGTCTAATAGTCTTGCAACTGACTATTGGTTTTGGCACAATTAACAAAAAGATAAAAGAAAATAAGAGCAGTTCCCCCAATCAATGGAAAGATAATTCCGGTCATCAAATACAAAAGTATTTCTACTATTGGGAGTGTTAAAAGTTTTAAGGAAATGGTCCTTTCTTGTAGTAACATAGAGGGGCTTTGATAACATGTTACAAAATTGTAAGTTCTAGTGCTTATTGTAAACTCAGTGTGGACTATGTCATACCAACAAATTATTTAATTATATTTTTAAGTAGGTTAGTTCCAGTAGGCCAATGGCCTTTTTCCGAGTGGGTCCACAAATGTGGTAATTAAACTACCAGATCATAAGAAATGCAAGGAAAAGAGGCATGACACCATTTATGCCTTGCCAATACCCATCATAATGTTGCTCAAGCCTTCTCAAGAGTAAATTTATGGGTACCCATTTAATCATCTGAGTTTAATTTTAAGGATACTAAAGTTTCACTTTGTTTAACTTTAGTGTTTATTTGTTTGTTTATTCTTTTCTTAATTTGAGTGTTTTCCCTAGGATTAACCTGAAAAATGGCTTATTGTCAAAATTGCTCTATCCTTGTTAACAAATGGAAATGAATATTTAAATAAACAAACATGCATGGGAAGTTTGTTCTAGAAGTGAGGCAGGCATTATATAAAAAGTTTTGAAACAACTACCAAACAGGAATCTTCGTAAATCAGCGTCTTTATTGGAAAAACAGGCAACAAAAATCGTAACTTAGCGCTTTCACCCTTGCAATAAGGGCATCATCAGACTCTGATGATGCCCTTATTGCAAGGGTGAAAGCGCTAAGTTACGATTTTTGTTGCCTGTTTTTCCAATAAAGATACTGATTTACGAAGATTCCTGTTTGGTAGTTGTTTCAAGACTTCTGTGTTTTAGTTACTGGATGGGATTTGATTATATAAAAAGTTCTCTGTCCAGCGCACTTTCTTTTTTATTAAGATATTTTTATTAACTTAACATATTTACAAACATATACAGAAAAAGGAAGAAATTCAAAATTGCATACTGTTATATACTGTTAGGAATACATTGACTCATCAGGGTAATCTTACTAAAAGTCTTGGCATGATTTAAAGATTTTGTTCTGATCGCTTCTTTATCAGGTTTTACATAGTACTGCTGTTAAATTTAAAACTCCTTTGAATGTAGGAACTTTTTTCAATTACCAATTTTTTTTTGTAATAACTTCTTCTAGCAACTGACAGAAACACCAAGAACAGTTTTGTTGTTTGGCTTTTAAAGATAAAGGAAACAGAACATTAATTATTATTATTAATCTAGTTAAACAACAATTATCAGACCATAACCTCTTAAAAAACATACTTATTTCTGAGAAAAATCTATAAACGTGTGTTCAGTCAGCTTTTACATCTTTACTAGAGCATCAACAGATTGAAGAAGTCATTTTACTAAACTTAGATATTTTACAGGGAGTAAAAGCATTATAGGTACATATTTCCATATAAAAAATTTCAGTGTAAACTTGAAAAAGTTTGACTAACTGATTTAAGTAAAAGTTTTAATTTTACCATTTACTGAGTAACAAAACCCATTACTATCTAAAAAGTTCCAGAATTTTGATTCAGAATTATTATTTATAATTAACTTATAAAACATGGACAGGCTTCCTTTGTGGGTCAATTTACCCTTAGTGATAGCATTAATTCACTCATATAAATGGGGGACCAGTGTTCTGTTCATCTCCACTCATATTATCTACAAATTCATTTAATTTTTTACTGATGGATAATATAAACTGGTTAAGAGATATATCCAACTTATAGTCTTTCATTAAATATTCTGGTGACTTTGCTTTTCCTAAGCAATTAGACCATAATACTAATCCATTCCTTTTTAGTAAATTCATTTTAACATTGTTCTGAGTTTGCTTAAATCTAGAGATGTGTGCAATCGGAAAAAAAACAAAAACCTCTATTTTGATATTAATGGAGTTTTAAAAACATATTTCTTTACTGTTTTAACAACTGAATTCATATATGCAAAGTCTAAAGACTGAAATGAATGTCCTTCTTAAGGTAAATATTATCAGCTCGATGAAAGGATTGTTACATATTTCTAATTTATCATATTTGATAAACTTATAAGAATTTAGTAAAATCTGTTTCTGAATGGTTTTCCATTGACTAGTGTAAGTTGAGTCTATCCAAAGTATAACAGAGTTAAAATATGCAGCAATAGAATAAGATTCTACATCTGGGAAGCTAATACCACCATATTCCCATAATCTTATATGATTTTTATAAGCAATTTTTGGTTTCTTATGATACTATAAGAATTAAATTAACACTTTTCCTATTTATTTAAAAGAAAGCTACTGAATGCAATACATACATAGTCTTGGGTAATATAATGGGTAATATGATCATTTTAATAAGTACTAACCCATCTTCAAAAGTGAAAAAAACATTAATTCCATTTTTTAATAAGAACTAACACTTCAATTTTTTTCAAAATTAATATTAATCTTATTCACATTTTGACAGATTT
The DNA here is from genome assembly GCF_019279795.1 of Protopterus annectens. Taxonomy (NCBI): domain Eukaryota; kingdom Metazoa; phylum Chordata; order Ceratodontiformes; family Protopteridae; genus Protopterus; species Protopterus annectens. Next base: position 1,553,746,731 of record NC_056737.1, on the reverse strand, counting down.
TTATTCTAAATATTTTAGTTCTTTTCCTTCCCAATTTTTTTATGTATATATATATATATATATATATATATATATATATATATATATATACATATATATATATATATATATTTAAACTTACTATCTCATAATCAATTTAACACTAACGTTTGTTTTATTATTAAATTTCAGCAGCGATACTGCTTGAAACTTTTCAATTTCCTCATCTATGTCATCATTAAATAATTCAAATCTCCTATAGTTAGTAAAATGTTGCCTGCAAAAAGATGCATTTTAGATTGACAATCCTTGTTAACTGAGAATCCATAATTTTTTTCTTTGTTTCTTATACTGTTAGCTAAGGGTTTAATAACTAATCCAAATAGTAACAGGGGCAAGGGACAAGGGACACCATGGCTTTGTGCCTTTGCTTAAAGTGAGTCCTTGATAAATGCGATATCCAATTTTAGAATATGCTTTGGAGTCTGTATACAGTTTTTTTTAAATATTCCAATAAATTGTTCTGGAAATGCACATGCTTCTAAAGTTTTAAAACAAGTAGTTCCAATCTACAGAATCAAACACTGTATCAATATGTAAGCTAATTAGGGCTAATTTCTTGTTCATTCCTTTTGATAAATCTAAGACAATTGCTACCCTTTTTATATTACCATAAGTTAATCTATTGACTCTAAATTCTGTTTGATCTTTACTAATTAATATATTATATCTCTCAATCTTGTAGCAAAGATGGAAGTAAATACTTTACAGTCTGCAATTAACAAAGAAATACGTCTTTATGAGGAGACTAACTTATTATCCTTTCTTTTTAAGTACAGGTGAGATTGCAGAAAATTTCCATAAGGGAGGAATTTAGTCACTCTGAATTATCCTGAAAATGTCACTCAGTAATTCTAAAATATTTAGCAGAAGCATACTATATAACCCTGAAACTTTGCATTTCCCCTTTTTTAAAGCTTATTAAACTTCTATTAGGGTACTAGGATTATTCAACAGAGATATTTGCTGGTCATTTAGTTTATTACCAACATGTTTCTTTAAAAACTTGCCAATTTTGTAATCATCAGGATTATTATTTTTATCTTTATTAAGATCCTTATGGATTTTTTTTAAAAATATTAAGAATTTCCTCTATGTCTGAAGTAAGCTTATTAGTGTAAGGATTTTGGATATTATCAACTTGTGCTGTTTTGCTTAACATCTTACTTCTATTTGCTAATCTGTGTAGAATGACTTTGGTAATATCTAAGAGTCTATATTATAGAATCGAACTTTCAAAACTTCGAATCCCATATGTTCGACAACATATGATCGAAGTTCGAAAGTTAGAATATATAATAAAAAACAAAAAAAACTTACCTTGACGGTGCAGGTGGGGGGGCAAGCCCCCCGGCACCCCCACACACCCCTACCTACTATGCTTAACTTTCAAACACTTGAAATGTCGATCATATGGTGTCGACCATATGATGTTCGACATTTTAAGCGTTCGAGGTTCTAATAGGAACCCTTATCTAATTTCTTTGTTTGTTGTTCAAACCTTGCTTTGTGTACTTCATCTTGTATTTCTAACAACTTTTTATCCCACTCTTTCATTTTATTACTAGCCCATCTTCCCATTCTATCTTTAATATACATTTTTAAGGAGTCCCATTGTATGACTTAACTAACCTGACCATTATCATTCAAAGATTTAAAAACATTTCAATTTTTTCCTTAAGATAACTCTTAAATTGTTTTAATTTCATCATATTACAGGGTTTCTATAAATAATCTGAAATTTCCTTATACCCATTAATATAGTAACACTTAGTGCATTATGATCAGCTAAAGAACAAGGAATAGCTGTAACAATTTACTTTATTAAGTAAATCTATAGAGGCATACATCCTATCAATTCTAGTTTGTGTCACATGTGCTTAATAATAATGAGTAAACAATGACGTATCTTCTGATTTTACTATTAAATCAGCTAAATTATTATTACTAATCTCTGTTTAGTGCTTAAGCTGATGCCAGACTTTTAGCTTTTTTCTGTTCACTTGCATCTTCTATATTAGATATTCAGTAAAAATCACCAGCTAAAATTAAACTACCCTTCCAATGACCCTGTAGTAAATTTAAGTGATCTTTAGCCACTCTTGCACCTATTCTAGGGAGACAGTAAAAAATAGCTAGTGTAGAGAGTTTGCCATTATATTTAATTATTACAAATGCATACATTCTTTTTGGGATTGTTAATGGATTCCATGATTTTAGGCACTGCAGTGGATTTTCTCCAAACTATAGCTGTCTCTTTCCTCTTTAAATTAAAAGAACCAGATGATAACATTTCATAACCTAAGTTATTTAAATATTGTATATCTTTATCAACTGAGCCTCTTGCAAGAATATGTCTCTTCTATTTAATTTTAAATATCTCATTATTTCTTTTTGTTGCCATTTAATCTATTTACATGAATATATAACAGATTAAAACTATATGTACTTTGTCTTTAGAAAAAATTAGTTTAAAAGATAATATAATACATTTATCCACCATATTAATTTAAGTGCATATAATACTCTAATGCATTCCTCCAACACTATCTTAATATTCCATATTTTTTTGAATTATTCCTTTCTGCACACTAAGCTACTAAAACTCACAAATAAAAACAAAACAAATCTATAACTGTGACTGTATATGTTATTAATAAACCATAACCTACCATGGATACTTAAGCTCCACAAAGATGGAAACTCAACCTTGTGGAAGAAAATGTTTTAGCACTTCTTCTGTAGCAAAGATGGAAAGCTCCTAGTTTTCCTAGTGAATAGACAAATTTCTATACTACCTCTCTACATACCAATACCTAAAAATTAATAAAAAGAAATAGCCAAAAACTACTGTGACGTACAAATAATTCATATTTATTTATTTATTTTACATTTGTTTACGGGGGCTGTCCGACTGGGCCAGTGGCCCTTTTTCAGCGGAGGCCCAGAGAGAAAAGCTCCATTACAAACAATACAAGAAACAACAATCAAGAATACATAATTTTGGTAAATATAGGTAGTAAATAGTTTATACATAAACAATAAAAATTGAGAGAGCAATATAAAGTGGAAAAAAAAGAAAACTAACAAATAAACTAGCAAGAAATAGCTTGCGCCATCACAGAGAAATCACTGATCAGTAGATCAATATCATGATTTTGGTGGTAAATATTTATGAGATACATGTATGGTATATGAACAAGAATATGGGTGATTGTTGCTATGCTAGTGTTACTTGTTCTAAATAGGGATAGCTAAGGCAGTATTGAGGTGAAGTACACAAAGGAGGGAATACAATGAAACTGTAGGAAACTTGAGACAGGCAGACAAAAAATAGGAGCAGTAGTGAACTTGAGATAAGGAGAGAGAAAATGGAATTCCGTGAGAGACGGGATAGTTTGGATGTTAGAATTTATAGTAAGGGAAGAGATTTTTTTTTTTCATTATAAGAACAAGAAAGGACAGATAGATCAGCCTGGATTAGTGCAGGAGCAAAGCCAGTTTTTGATTAGTTGTTCCTTAAGCAGTAGTTTAGATGTGTTGTTAGAACTTAGTATTGTCTGAGGCATAGAATTCCATGCCTCATACAATGCGTATATATAAAATATTATCTTAATATTATATACAAGTTAAAATAATAAGATACTATTAATTTAGCTATAAATTTTGCCATTTAAAACCATTCCCCATTACTATTTAAAAGTGTAATAATCCTCTTCTATTAATCATAAATATAAAATAATCTAGAAAATCGTCTACTATGTACCCATTTATGTAATGCAGTATAAATTATCCATTAAATATTCCTAAATTATTCACTTATTCAACATTATTATAACTAAATCTCTAAATAAATACAAAAAAAGTGGGACTTGAAGAGATAAAGATATCTGTAAACTTTACAGGTGATATGTAATCTTAGCATACTAAACAATTATACAAAAGGAAAATCAATGCACACACGCACACACACACACACACACACACACACACACACACACACACACATATATATATATATTCATCATGCTAAAAAATATGCACATATTTTATACATCTAACAAAAACTTTGAATTAATTTTATTTATTAATTTTAAAAGCACAAATGTCTGTATCTCAGAGTTGTATAACACTCTGAATATGACATCAAAATATTTAAACATTCTTTAGCTTATTAAATTAATTCATAAAGATATGTACATTAATGAAGTCAAAAAGAATTTCTTGCTATTTCTATGTTGTCAAAATAAATAAATGACATTAGCAGTCTATATTGTATTTCAAAGTTATAATGTGCTCAATTCAAATCCCATTCATCCTTCCCAGCTAAAAACATATTAAAAAATCTACTTTACGTTCTATCAAAATGGATGCACTGATTCAGTAAATACAACACTCAAATTTCAGCTCCAACATATGAAATGAGTTATTTTTGCAAGTATTAGTGCATCTAATAACATGCAATATGCAAACAGCTTCAAAGTTCACATGACCAAGCTTCAAATTTCAGTTTTCATGATATTTTCATGATATTTTCAAATATGTTTAAATGATTTCCTATGTCAATTATATGAGATCTTGTACAATACCATAATAAGAGCCAATCCAAAACCTTGGCTCACAAGCAAAATATTTGAGCTTCTGAGAGAGCGAAATGAGGCACTCAAAATGAATGGGAAGAAAGCTCTCAGGGTGGCTAGGGCAAATCTGAAGAGAGGGATAAAGGAAGCAAAGAAGGCAATGGACAGAAGGTCCAGAGCCACTTTACTGATACAAGGAACTCCTGGAGCATGTGGCAGGGCAAAAAAGCCATTACAGAATATAAATCACTATCAGCTAAATGTGGGGACAGCATATAATTCCTGGATAGGCTAAACATCTTCTACAGAAGATTCGAGGAGGACTACTACTCAAAGGCAATGAAACTTCCAACAAGTCCAGAGGATGAAGTGCTCAGTCTAACTACAGATGAGGTGAGGAAAGCCCTGCGACAGGTGAACCCCAGAAAGGCTACTGGACTGGACAACATCCTGGGAAGGGTGTTAAAGAACTGTGCTGAACAACTAGGCACTGTACTTTAGGACATTTTTAACATCTTCCTTGTCCAAGAAAAAGTATCCAAATGCTTCAAAAATACAAACTTGATATCACTGCCGAAGAAAGCAACTCCCTCAAGCCTGAATGATTACAGGCCAGTTGCTCTCACATCCACTGTCATGAAAAGTTTTGAAAGACTGGTCAAAAAACATCTGTCAGCAAAACTACCAGCTGCACTTGACCCACTACAGTTTGCATAACGTGCCAATCACTCCAAGGCGAATGCCATCTCAGTTGCACTACATCTCTCAATGGCACACCTGGAGAATAAGGACACTTATGTTAGGATGCTGATTATTGACTTTAGTTCAGCATTCAACACAGTTATCCCACAACAGCTAATTGGGAAACTTGTCCATCTAGGCATCAGTAACCACATGTGCAACTGGATACTGGACTTTTTGACTGAAAGAACACAAAAAGTATGCAGAGCAAGAATTCCTCAAGAAACATGACAATTAACGCAGGAGTACCCCAGGGATGTGTGTTGAGTCCACTATTGTTTACCATACTAACTCACGACTGTATAGCCAGATTTAATACCAATCACATCATCTGATTGCAGATGACACCACAGTCATGGGCCTCATCAGTAATGAAGATGAAGGAGCATACAGGGAAGAAGTGAATCTAATGAGTGACTTGTGCGTTAGGTACAACCTTAATATCAACATCACTAAAACCATGGAGATCATAATAGACTTCAGGAGAACCCATCAAGCTCACTTTCTACTCATGATTAATGGAGGGAAGGTGGAAATAGTAAGTAGCACAAAATTCTTGGGAGTCCACATTGTGGAGGACTTATCCTGGTCACTAAACACCAGTCACATAGTCAAGAAAGCCCACCAATACTTGCATTTTCTGCGGAGATTAAAGAAAGCTAATCTACCACCTTCCATCCTCATCACCTTCTACAGGGGTTCCATAGAAAGCATCCTAACAAGCAACTTCATGGTGTGGTATAGGGGCTATTCAGCTGCAGATCAAAAAGCCCTACAGATGGTGGTAAAGGTCACTGAAAGAATAACAGGCGCCAACTTCCCAGCAATACATGGTCTATATATGACACATTGCTACAACAGGGCCACAAAAACAGCCAGTGCTCCTACACACCCTGACTATGGTCTGTTTGCAAGCTTGTCATCTGGCAGATGATATCACAGCATACGCTGTAAAACAACCAGGTTCAGGAACAGTTTCTTCCCACAGGCGATTAGGTTATTGAACTCTGGAACCAATCTCAGAAATGTTAGTTATTCACAAGGTCTTGTGTCGGTCAAACCATTATGATGCAATAGAAATTATGAGATGGTCTTGCATGTTATTTGTTTACAATGTTAAGTCAAGTGCAATATTTACCTGCTAGATATTCTAACATAATTATGCAATAAATAAATGTGCAATAATCAATCACTCAGCTGTAAAAACTGTAGACATAGTAATTTATAGTAGTATGTAGTAAAATAACAGTCTAACTTAAAGTTAATGCTATGTATGTTGCATGTGCTATATGTAATTTGTATGTGTGTAATTATCTCCTCAGTATTGAGTCTGATGGACTCAATTTAATTTAGGTTACCCTTGTGCAGTCTAAATGACAATAAAGTTCACTTTGACTTTTTGACACACACATTTCTGCCAGGTATATATAATAGGGATCTACTTTATAACACCGAAATACCAAAATCGCGAATTCCAGAATACTGAGATGACAATGCTGAAGAATGAGAACACTGAAACTTTACAATACTGACTTTCAACAAGCCAAAACAAACTTTAAGGGAAACTAGATTTGGAATACGTACCTATTCAACATGGTGAACATAATGTATGACATTCCAGGCACTATCGGCAATGTTTACTGGACAACAATGGGCAATTCTGTACATGCCTTTTCATAAATGTAGTGTGATCTCAAAGTTGATATATTTAATTTTCAGGGGTTGTGTGGGCTTGCCCCCCTGCAAAAATGCACAAAAATCCATTAAGTCAGTTTTGGTATTTTGAAAGTCAGTATTGTAAAGTTTCAGTGTTATCATTCTTCAGCATTGTTGTCTCGATATTCTGAAATCTGCAATTTTGGTATTTCGGTGTTATAAAGTAGATCCGTATAATACATATATTTCTCATAAGCAGTTTATTAAAAAAAAAAAAAATATATATATATATATATATATATATATATATATATATTTCTGTCTTATTTGCACACTAATATTCTAGCTTCTCTATAACCTGTATTTCTAAAATCTGTAATCAAAGAGTTATTCATCATCTCTCATTTATTTACTGACATTTGATTGCTGGGAAAGTCTGACTGGGTAGAAGCCCATTTTCAGCGGAGGCCTGCAAAGAAAAGCTCCAAATTATTAAAAGCATTTTAAGAACGAGAGTTCTCATATGTATACGTGGAAAAAAAGAAGAAAAAGAAAATTCCTTTCTGTTTTCACAGACAAAAGTGATGAACTTTGTCCTATATTTTTTTTTTAGAACAGCTCAAGGTGGGAAGCAAGGCAAGCAAGAATCCAGCATTTTAACACAACTAGAATATTCTTTTGTTCTCATGCTTTTTTAAGTGTTGTTTGTATCATAAATTACCTGTGAAAGGAATGTGTTACACAGGAACAAAGAAAATGAAATTACCAACACTTTAGCACTTCTAATTACCATATACATTACTTAGATCTAACATTCAGTTAACCCAGCAATGCACATAATAAGCAAAGATGAACAAATATAAATTCTTAACTTATAAACTCTTAAAGTTACCAATTCTATTGCTTACAATTTTGTGACATTCTCTTAAATGAAGTATTTTTTTAACATTTAGAAATACACAGAAATGTAGTTAAATGAAATATATTGTCTTTCACTGCAAATATAGCAAAACAGTAAAATTAGTAATTTATATTCATCATGAAAAAATGATTTAGCTTACAATATAAATACATACTTGTGTTTTAAAGCTTAATGTTCAAAACAAACCTTTTATTTAAAAAGTAAATCTACTGTTTCAGAAAATAAAAGTTATTAGAGAATAAAAGTCACTTGTTTTAAGTGTTTTAATTTTAGAAGCAGTTTTCCAGGAATTCACCTCACTCCGTCTCTTGATGGATATATTGTTCCACTCTATTTCCTCAGTATTATTAAGGATTTTATTGTTAAAAGTGGATGCCTCCTCCAATGTGTTAAATATTATAGTTCCTTCAGAAATAAATAATTTGATCTCTCCAGGAAATACCAAAGTGGTTTTAATATTGTTCTTTTTAAGTTCCTTGATCAGTGGTAAACAGAATTTTCTTTTACTCATTACTTTACTGGAATAATAATTCAATTCTGATTATGTATTCACCTATTTTAATAGGTGGGCTGGCCATGCTGGTTTTATAGGTTCATAGGTTCATAGGTAGGTACTAGGCTTTTGGCCCTAGGGCCTATATAAGCCTAGCCAAAGGTACCCTGGCTTTCGCCACCCAAGAAAATTATTTTCCTGTGCCACTGTCGAGCAGAGCCACAGAAGTGATCCCCGGGATGAATTTCCTATCTCCCATCCAAACATCAAGATTTTTCTTGAACAGTGCTAATGAGCAGCTTTGTTTGATATAGATAGGTAGTTTGTTCCAGAGTATGGGAAGTCCCTGGGACAGGAATCTATCCCTCCAGCATGTTCTGTTTATTGTGGTGATGAGGTTTAGGTCCCTAGAGCGTGTAACTCGTAGGGATTGGGATTTCTTTAAGTGGAGCATGTCTAAAAGCTCTGGGTTTGACATAGCTTTGTGTGTTAGGCAGAGATTGCCTCTGAGTAGGCGATATGCAACGGAATAAAGCTGCAGTTTTTTTAGATGGTCTGCATAGGGCATCTCTTTGAGGCCGGTAATCCTCTTTGTAAGGTATTTCTGTGGCCTTTCCAGTTGTTGTAGATGTCTTGTGAGGTACATACCAAAAGGGGCATTGTACTCTATAATGGGTCTAATGAGTGATGAGTAGAGGGGAACAATGACCTCTTTTTTCCTGGATGAGAAACCTTTTGTGATGAGGTGTGCCACGTAGAAGGATTTCCTGACTACTGTGGCGATGTGATTATCAAAGGAGAGACTACTGTCCACCTGTGTCCCAAGGTCTCTTATCACACTTTCGATGTTAAGTAGACTACCACCTATGTGGTAGTTCATGGGTACTGAGTTTTTACCAAAAGGAATGACAATGCACTTTTTGGCATTGAGCCTGAGGCCATGGCTTTGGCACCAGGCATCTGTCTCAGCAAGGCCCTTTTATAGGATGTCCACATCTTTTGGAGTTTTGATTATGGCTCCGAGTTTGCAGTCATCTGCGAACTTCGTTAGCCAAAGACCTTCTGTGCTGGCCTGTACTTCAGAGAAGTAGATACCAAACAGGAGAGGACCCAGGACTGAACCCTGTGGTACTCCACTTGTCACTGGTCTGAAGCTGGATTTGGAGTCTGCTACTTTCACAGTGTGGGTTCTGTCAGTGAGCCAGTTGGCAACCCATCTTGTGACATAGGGATTTATACCTAGTTTAGTGAGTTTATCTATAATTCCAGAGTGGGGGATGTTGTCAAAAGCCTTGGCGAGATCTAGATAGGCTGTGTGAACCACCTTACCCTCATCTACGGCTTTGGTGACTGCTTCAAAGAAATCTATCAGGTTTAGGAGACATGATCTGCCTTTTACAAACCCAAACTGGGTGGGGTCCTGAGTTTGGAGATTACCAATATCATTGTTTATAAGTTTCATGATGATATGCTCCATAGCCTTACAGACCAGGCTCGTTAGACTAATGGGGTGGTAGTTTCCGGGGTCTGTGGTGGCTCCCCCTTTGTGGAGTGGGATAAATGCCACTGTGCGCCATTCAGTGGGCACATAGCCTGAGGTGAGGCTATGATTGAACATGGTACTTAGGTGGGGTGCCAGTTCGTTCTGTAGTTCATGTAGAACACAGCCTGGGATGTCGTCAGGTCCCATGGATGCTGTGTTCATGGCTTTGGTAGTGTGCTTTTTACCTGTGCAGCCGTGATTACAGGAACTTTGCATTCTTCTGGTATAGAGATGGGCCCTTTCGGGGATGACAGAGGGGTAAAGTTAGCACTGAACCTATCTGCCAGGATGTTGGCAATATCCATTGGTTCTGTATATTTAGTGCCATTGCACTGTAACTCAGAGCAGATCTGAGTGTTGCCATTGAGATTCTTGACATAGCTATAGAATGCTTTGTGGTTGTCTTTAGAGTCAATGGCGATTTTGTTTTCATAACTAGCTTTGGAGGATTTTATGAGGGATCTCAGCTTCTTACTGAAGCTGACCAGGGAGTTTCTCCAATCATAGGATTTTACTCTTTTTTGCAACAGTTTCTTTCTTCTGTTGTAGAGTTTGTTTATGGCAGGGGACCACCAGATTGGCTTCCTTTTTTTGGAGGATAGCATCTTGGTTCTGTTAGGGATTGCACGATCCATGCACTCATGTAGGTGCTTATAAAGTGCATTTGTGTAGATTTCAGCAGTCATACCTCTATTGTCCTTCAGCATGGGTGTCGTGAAGTTTGCCACTTCTGTCTTAAGAAGCGTGAAGTTGACTTTGGAGAAATTTTTTACTGTGGTTTCCCTAATGGGGGTGGGGGAGGGATGTGGATGTCTAGGGTGATTAGCTTACGGTCGGATCTGACCAACGAGGAATTGACCTCTGGTGTGGAGCACCGGTTGCCCATGTTGGTAATAACCCGGTCTAGGATATTGCTGCCCCTGGTGGGGGTGTGGATAAGTTGATCCATGGCATTGGAATTTATGAATTCCAGAAAACGTTGAGCACAAGAGTTGGTACAGGAGTAGTTTTCCCAGTTAATGGTAGGGTAGTTGAAATCGCCCATTATTAGGGTGTTAGGTTGTACCCTAATATTTTCCAGTGTATTAAGAAATGAGGAGTGGGAATCCTGGGGCATGGTGGGGGATCTGTAGCAAGCTACAATTTGGATTGCGATCTTGCCCAGAGTTAGTTGCACTTGGATAATCTCGGATGCATTATGCTGAGCAACTAGCCTGGAGGTGTGGATATCCTTAATGAATATGGACACACCTCCGCCTTTAGTGTTTCGGTCCAGGTTAGGTGGCCAAAAGGTGTGGTATGAATTATAGCCTGGTAATGCAGGGATACTCTCTGGAGCCTTGAACCAGGTCTCTGTCACTGCACAGATGTCGATGTTCTCCATTTTAAGGAGTGCCTCGAGAGAGTGCATTTTGAGGTTTAGACTTCTAGCATTGAGCAGCAATACCCTCAGATTCCTCTTGCCTGTACCTGTTAAGAGTGGTGAATTTGTCATTTGAACCTTGCCTATCCGGAATCCCAGGGGCGACAGGTGCAGGCCATCTCTGGCAAAGCATCGTGGCTTGTCGATCATGTCATCCCAGGCAGACAGATAATGGATCCCCTTAGAATGACACCAGAAGCTTAGTCAATTGTTGAAGTTAATCATTTTGTCCTTGTACTGTGGTATCATTCTGGGTGATGGCAGGATGCTACTCAGGTCTAGGGTCATACCTTGCCTGGGCTACAAGATCGGACATCTCCTCCATGTCCCTTTTCATGTAGTCCAAGGAGGTACGTCTCAGGTCATTCACACCAACATGGACAATGACAGAGTCATATTTGTACTTGTTGTGGAGTGACCTGAGTGCATGCGTTATGTGGTGGATCCTGGCACCCGACCGGCAGCTGACAGTAACTTTCTCCTTGTTTAGCCTGGCGAGTGGAACATCAGTGTGCCTGACTATAGAGTCACCTATGACTAGAGTGTTGGGTACGTTGTTATGCCTTATGGGCTGTGGTTGAGTGGCACACTGAGTTTGTGGGCTATGTGTCATTTGGGTTGTGTTGGGGGGGGGTGGAGGTTGCTTGTGTTTCTGTTTTGGAGGTCCCTGTTGCTTGGGCAGGTTTTTACTGAGAGCCTCCATGAATGTAGGTGTGCGTTTTGTGTTTCTATGTGTGTGTTTTGGTGGTGTAGGTTTTGAGGGACTATGTGCTGAGTGTGGTGTGGTGCAAGTGTTTACCTTCTCCTCTTGACTGTCTAGTCCAGTCTTGTGTGAAGAGAGCTTTGCCTCCAGTTTGGTTATATAAGTGCATCTTTCACAGGTTGTAGTGTTGGGTGGTAGGAGGAGAGGGTTGTCTGTGTACATGAGGCAATTACTGCATTGCCCCAAGATGCCCAGATTCATCAGGTAGACAGGAGAAAACACTGGGGGCTGACCCTTAGACATGCCTGGATAGGTGCTTATTTTTTTAAGTACTAGAAACTGTTTTCCTCTAGACAGTGAGGAAAGTTGAGTGCTGTAGTAATTTGTAGCTTATTTAGTGCTTACAATAAGTTCTAAACAAGTGCTGAAACAAAAAACTGGCTAGTTCCAAGAAACAAAATTAAGCTAGAAGGCTTCCCTCCAACACAGAAAGGCTTGGGCCCTAGAAGCCTACAAATAGTCCTGGACACAGCAAATCTATATCCAGGCTAGACTACCCACAGGAAAGGCAGGAAACTAGCTTAGAAAAAGTTTTTTTTTTTTTTAGTGGAAAGACAGAAAGGAGTAGCAGAAACTAAGCTGATTGGCCTTCTCAAATGTTCTCCCTGTACTGGGTAGAATGAGGTAATGACACTAGACTGGGAGGAGGGTCCCAGATCAAATTTACACTAGGGGTGGGCAACTGCAAAGCCACCAACTATAAAAACACTATACCAACAAGGAGGGAGGGTGGAAAACAAACTGCAGAAATGTTTCTCACAGCTGAAAAGCAGCAGTGAGCCTTTAAATGAAAGTTTTAAACAGCTAAAGGAGCCTCTAGAAAAAAGAGTTTAGCTGCAACAAGTTATCAGAAACAAACAACCCAACAGATGCTTAATAAAAGTGGACAATTTCCAGTTAATACCTCACACACAGTGAAACTAGCTAGAAAAATACACAGTACACAAAGTGCTATAAATAACAAAGAAAGAACAAAATAAACAAAAAACAGGATACTTAATGTTATATATTATAGCTCCGAGTTTACTCAGTTTCCTTCCTTCGATTAGCTCACAACTGAACTTCTTAGGTAACAGAAAGTTGAAACCTGAGACAGCTTTTAAGAAAGAAATCTCAAAAGAACCAATGAGGTACTTAGTCTAAGCTGTAGTCCAGGTGACCTCAGTCAGCCAATGACCTCAAACAATTCTCTCTCACTGAATTGCCTGATGGCTTTGGCTAAACCAAGATGTCCCTGAATATGTGCTCAGACACACAGCCTCCAGAAACACTAGGCCTAAATACAAGCCTGAATATGGAAATGCTACAAATATCCCCACTACTTAGAAACAAACTGCAGAAATGTTTCTCACAGCTGAAAAAGCAGCAGTGAGCCTTTAAATGAAAGTTTTAAACAGCTAAAGGAGCCTCTAGAAAAAAAGAGTTTAACTGCAACAAGTTATCAGAAACAAACAACTGGCTAACAAAGTTTGCAGATGACTGCAAACTGGGAGCCATTATTGAATCCCCAAATGATGTGGATACTCTACAAAAGGGTCTTACAGAAACAGATGCTTGGTGCCAGAGCCATGGGCTCAAGCTCAATGCCAAGAAATGTATTGTTATCCCCTTTGGGAAAAAACATGTATCCATGAATTACCATATAGGTGGCAGTACACTAAACACAGAAAGTGTGATAAGAGACTTAGGGACACAGGTGGACAGTGGTCTCACCTTCGATAACCACATCGCCACAACAGTTAGGAAATCCTTCTATGTGGCACACCTCATCACGAAGGGCTTTTCATCCAGAAAAAAGGAAGTCATTGTCCCACTGTACTCATCCCTCATTAGACCCATTATAGAATACAACGCCCCATTTGGTATGTACCTCTCAAGACATCTGCAACAACTGGAAAGGCCTCAGAAATACCTCACTAAAAGAATCACAGGCCTAAAGCAGATGCCCCTACGCTGACCGCCTTAAAAACTCCAGCTATACTCTGTCGCATATCGTCTACTCAGAGGCGATCTCTGCTTAACATACAAGGCCATGTCAAACCCAGAGCTGTTGGACATGCTACACTTAAAGAAATCCCAATCCTTCAGAGCTACACGCTCCAGGGATCTAAACCTTGTCATCACAATAAACAAAACATGCTGGAGGGATAGGTTCCTGACCCAGAGACTCCCCAGACTCTGGAATAGATTGCCCATACATGTCAAGCAGAGTGCCTCTTTGGACCTCTTCAAGAGGAACCTTGACGATTGGATGGGAGAAAGGAAATTCACCCCAGGGATCACGTCAGTCGACTGCTAGACAGGGGTCCAGGAAAGTAAATAATGTGGGAAGAAATAGCCAGGGAATTGTTATGGCTAGGCTTGTATAGGCCCTAGGGCTGATAGCCTAGTACCAACCTATGAACCTATGAACAACCCAACAGATGCTTAATAAAAAGTGGACAATTTCCAGTTAATACCTCACACACAGTGAAACTAGCTAGAAAAATACACAGTACACAAAGTGCTATAAATAACAAAAGAAATAAAGAACAAAATAAACAAAAAACAGGATACTTAATGTTATATATTATAGCTCCGAGTTTGCTCAGTGTCCTTCCTTCGATTAGCTCAGTGTGAAATGGCAGAAAACTCACAACTGAACTTCTTAGGTAACAGAAAGTTGAAACCTGAGACAGCTTTTAAGAAATAAATATTTGATCTTTTTCTAAACTAGACAAACTTAATTATAACTGAAAGTGGTAGTGAGATTTCATTCTTCGAAGGTGCTCTGAGGGATCTATCTGGCCTTTCAATTCCAAAGGATAAAGTTTTAGGTACATTTAATGCTTTATGTAGCCAGGTTGTTATGAAGTTTATTATATTGTCTCCTCACATTTTTCAGGTATACCATAAATTCTAATGTTATTTCGTCTTAGTCTATTTTTTAAATCATTCACTTTATCTATGAGCTAGTTATTTTATTTTAAAAGAAATTCAGTCTGAGACTCATCTTCAGTTCGTCGCCCTTCATGATCATTTAAAGCTTCTTCCATACTGCTGATTTGTGCACTTTGTTGTTTCATAAGAACTTTAAATGTTCCATCATCTTTCTGGTCTGTTCATTGAAACTTTCTATTTTGGTGTGCAATCTGTCCATTTTAAGTAATACAACCTGTATAATACATATTATTGCTTGGATGTCTTTTTTTAAAACAAGAATCCGGAGTACTGTTTCTTGAATTGTTCATGTTGAAGTCACTTCTGTCCTAACTAAGTAGCTAAAATTCTGACAAGAAAATTACAGCTTTTGAAACTGTAAATCTGTCACTGCAATCATCCCATTTGAACCCTTTCCGCTCTCCTCCATTATCTTCTCTTTTCATACGTTCATAGAGTAGTACTAGGCTAACTGCCCTTGTGGGCCATTTTCAGCCTAGCCAATTACACCATGTGAGAATCAAACCCTGCACCTTATGTTTGTAAGGTAAACACCTTAACCATTACGCCAACCTCCCACCACCTCACTTTCCTTCCTACTCCTCCCCTTCCTCCAATTAGGCTATCTAAACTAATCTCTTGTGTATTACAATTGACAATCAACTACTGCTCTCCATGCTCCTTCACTTCCTAGTTTCTGATAATCTGCTACCTGTATCGTACTTTCTACCAATCAGCACACAAACTGTAACGTACAACAAACTGCTATGAATTACATAGTTTACCACCGAAGACAATTCTTATGCATTTTTTGTTACTTTTTAGTTACTACTTGCCTCAACACTTGCTACTTAGTCTGAATGCCTCTTTAGCTCAAATCTCTTACTTGGACTGTAATGGACATTTGCTTAACCTTTTCATTATAATTTATTGAATGTAATTTGCATTTGCTTAATTGTACTGTGGAGCTTTTCTCCCTGGGCCTCCGCTGAAAAAGGGCACTAGTTCAGTCAGACTATCCTACTCAGCAAATGTCAAATAAATACATAGATCTATACATACATACATACATAACTAACTAAATAAATAAATCTTTTCTCTGATTACTAATGAATAAAATCAGCTGTCAAGTATCTCCAAATTTTATTTTTTAATTACATTTTTTGACATAGAAGTTTTCAGCTCTAGAGCTTTCACCAGTTGCTGCTGTCAGCCATCTTGGCCACACCCCCTCCAGTGCACTTTTTTTGTGTAGGTGGAGATTTATATCCCTAGTTCTGGTATTAGTGGAGCTCTTTGACTTTTAAAGATACAGGAGGTAAATGAGTATGCGGTCACTAATGGCTCAGAATGCCAATCATAGATCATTATTCAACAGTCTGTAAGATGTTGAGTAAAGGGACAGCAATTCAAGCCTTTACTGGTAGCTCAGGGACTTAGTCCAACAATATTCTTAGCTTGGATGTCTAGGGCCTTTCCAGTTAAATATTTGTAAAACGATGCACTCAAAAAGGATGTTATACACAATACACTCAAAAAGGATGTTGTACACAATAACAGTCTAATTAGGACACCAAAAAGAGGGTTTATAACTTCTTTTGCATTGAATGATATGCCTCTAGATGCTAGATGCAATAAACAGAAGGATTTTGTAACTAATGCTGTTACATGATGGTCGAAAGAGAGGGAATTATTTTATTTATTTTATTGGACATTTGTTAACTGTGAAAGTCCGACTTGGAACAAAGCCAATTTTTAGTGGAGGCCCCAGGGAGAAACACTCCAGATGCATGTCTTTGTAATGTGGGAGGAAAGCAGAGCACCTGGAGGAATCCCACACGAATGCAAGGAGGACATGCAGACTCCACACAGAAGTCACCCCAGCTGAGAATCGAACCAGAGAACCTCTTGCTGTGAAACAACAATGCTACCACTGCCCCACTGTGCCATCTGACCCAGGTTTCATAATCACTAACTACAGTATCATTTTGGAGTGATGCATTGATTATATGTAGATTGAGGGAGACATCCATTTACCAAAATCTGATAATAATTCACTTTTTTGCATTTAATTTTAGCCCACTTCCTGTACACCACTTGTTTAAATTGAGAACTGAGAGATCAGCTTGGAAGGCCCTCCCCTTAGCCTCTTAAACTTGGAATTATCTTCTGTTTCTTACCTCCCCCTTACTAAAAATGCATTTTATTAAGCTGTTTTTACCATACTTGTGTCCTTAAGAGAGTTGAATCGCATTTAATCTGCTGCATTTATTACTGCTTGTTAGAAGCCTGATTACACTGTAACTGTTATTCTAAGCCTCTTAGCTCTGATTTAAACACTTGAGCTCTAAACTAGTTATCTTATATAAGGGAAGTTTGTGGCCTACACTCTTGTTGCATAAGTATCCTCCACTCTTCTGAGCTGGGAATTGCTGATGTAGGCTAATTGTGTCTGTTATTCTAAAAATGTCTTAGTTCTGCTTTAAACACTTAAGCTCCAAACTAGTTATTTTACATTAAGAAGGTTTACCACCTACATTATTGTGGAAGGATAGGGTAGCCGCCACACTTCTGAGCTGGGAATTGCTGGTGAAGGCTTATTCTACCTGTTATTTTAAGTGCATTTGTTGTGGTTTAAGCACTTGGGCTCCAGACCAGTTATTTTACATTAGGAAGGACTGTGGTCTACATTCTTGTGGCAGGAGAGATAGCCTATGCCCTTCTGAGTTGGAAACTGCTGGTTGAAGGCATACTGTCCTGTTATTCTAAGTAGTTTAGTGCTTCTCATCTGTGTAGATGCCAATCTCTCAGAGTACAAGTTTCCCTTAAAATACATTTCCTGTCTAGACAAATTTTTTTAACTGCTAGAACATCTAGTTTGTGCATAGCTGAGAGTTGCTCGTCAAGTTCCTTGTCTTATTGACCTATTCAATATTTAAATTTCCATCCCTCCTCCCTAGTAAATCAGTATCCATACATACGTACTTCTCAGCTCTCTCTCTCTGTGGCCACTCTGGTTGAGATGGGTATTCTGAGACATTTTAGCAACTGTCTCATGTACACTGACAACCCTTTTATTCTTAATAAAATAGATAAAAGTGTGAGATAGGTGTAAATACACATTTGCCTGAGGCATAACTCTCTCATACAACCAAAACTAATTATATAGAGGTTGTCAGTGACACCTGCACCACACCTACTGCAGAGGGTAAAGACCCTACACATAAAATATAGTTCCTTTTGTAGGAAATGCCAAACTGATAAACCTTCCAACTTAAAGGAGGACTGTACCCACAGACTCAAAAAACATGTTTATTTCATCATGGTTTGTTGTTCGTTTACATTGTAACACCACTCTGGTACTATTTACAGGTTTTTAAATATTTTTATACATAATTTCTCAGTCTGACTACATAGAGTCTGGCATCTTGAAGTAATTCTGATTGTTTAGTCTGCCTCTAGGTATCCCACAATGCATTGCTTTCCTGTAAAAAACTACATCATGCAGGCTTCTTTCTTCCTAAAGCTCCTGTCATTGCATTGATTTTACATGCATACACTGATCCTGTCTTTCAGTCAGTTTTAAATAACATTTCATGCTGTTCAGTGACTACTTAAAACACAAACAGTGCAAATGCCACAGAACAGACTTTCAAAGTGTTTTTTACTGATGCTTCTTTTTAGAATGGCTAAACTGCAGTCTTTTGTGAAGCCTGAATTGTACTAGTTTGACTCATCTCCCATCCCCCTTCACACATAACTTCCCTAGCTGTCAAAGTGCTAAGGGTAATTTGATCTGTTACCTGCTGTGATTGACAACTCACAGCAGGAGATGTGACATGTACTGTTTCCTTGTTCTAGCCTTTACCTTCTGTATGGGTAGGGGAAGGACCAGGGGAGCTGTGGCATTGCAGCATGGGTGTTTTTTAGGACAGTAGTGGTGATGTCAGTTTGGGGAGGGACATGGCCAGAAAACTACCTGCATTCAGTGGCCTTGAAGTCATCAGTGAATTGGAGACTGCAGCAAGGGTGGGACAAAAGTTTTTTGAAAGTGAAATGACCGCAGTACAGTAAGGTACTGTTCTAGTGAAGAAAAACAGTCAATTTAAAACATTTTAAATGCTGTATTTTTGTATATTCATAGCAGGGACAGTAAATAGGGAGAAAACAGACAGAAGTTGAGCATTTAATAATATAATCCCATTGTTTTCCTTTAATTAAACCTACAAAAGAATATGAGGGTGGTACTGTTCAATGCTACAAGTCTTAACAAGAAACTCCACTTTCTGAAAACCTTCCTCTCCCTGGAGAGTGTAGACATATGTGTACTAACTGAGACATGGTTTAAAGTCATAGATAGTACCACAGCAGTGCAAGGTTATACTGCCTTTCACACCTTTAAACCAGCTACTGCACAGGAGGGAGCTAAAGGTGGGGGAGTATCGTCTTTATTAAAACCAAACACATATCCACACTAGATAAAGTGCATGACCCACGGGAACTCATATATGTGCAGCTCACCATAAACTGGGTCTGGTACCGTATCCATGCAAACTATAGGATCCTCACCATGTTCCATGAAGCCCATACTACCTAACTCAATGTAGTAGAGTCTCTCACCATTCAACCCAATATGATATTCAAGGGAGAATCTCAACTACCCCTCTATAGATTGGGAATCCTACACTATTTCTAATGCTGAAGCCAGTGATTCCTAAACTTTGTAAATACCAATATCCTGGAACAGTTGGTCCACTCTCCTACCAAGGGTACAAATATCCTTGACCTTGTCATCACAAACCTGGGGGGGGGGGGGCTGGTGTATCTCACCCAATGTAATGTCTTTACTTGTCAGATCTGACCATAAGGTACTATTATTTGAAATAAAAATTAAACCCGGTGATTCAGCAGAACCAAAAACCTTTAGAAGCTATTCCAAGGCTAACATTTCTCTACTAAGCAATACCTTGGTTTAATTCCAAGCATGACCAAACCCAGTAAAAACCGTAGCAAATGCTGAGCTATTTACAAAATCACTGCACAGCCATATTGATAGCTATATAGAGTGAGCGGTACTTAATTGTATTAAGAATAAGACAAACTCAAAAGACAAGCCACATTGGTGGAATCACTGTAGCAATTGGTTACACAACAAAAGTAAAAATCTTAGTCGAGCGTAGGAGGAACAAAGCCATACATATTAAAAGCCCCCCAAACAATTTAAACAGGCATATTATAGGATTAATTAATACTTCAAAGGCTAAATTTGAAGAAACAAATAAGCTTCTCAGGCAAACAACAACCACAGAGCTTTCTACAGCTATGTCCTTAACCTCAGGGGAAGTATGCAACAATAAGCAGAACTTATTGTGAACAGCATCACCCACAATACACCAGGGGCCACTGAAAACACTTTGACTGACAGGTTCAGCTCTAATTTCTCCCCAACCGCTGATAGTCCAAAGAAAATATCACATACTACAATCCCCCCAAATCTTACTAGGGAGCTGGCTATCAATCCACTTTCCAAGGCCAAAACCACTGCATTGATGGGCCCGATAACATCCCAAGATGCTTACTATATAGTACGAAACATGACCTCTCTAGTCCACTTGAATCACTTGTCAACTGGGGTCTACAGTCAGATTTTGTGCCCAAGAAATGGAAGATGTCTACAGTCATTCCTCTGCACAAAGGAGGTTCAAACACTGACATGGGTAACAACAGGCCTGAAGTCTGACCAGACTCATATATAAAGCGATGGAAACAATCATCATGGACATGATAAATGAGGACACTGGTAACCTAAAAATACTGGCTCCATTACAGTTCTGCTTTAAGGGAAGGTCATGCCTGTTAAATCTGGTGGACTTTTTTGAGAGGGTCACCAAAGCATTGGATGAAGGCAAGACTGAGCACATAGCTTACCTCGACCTGCCAAAGCTTTTGATATAATACCCCATTCAGGCATTATAGACAAGCTCACTAATTTAGGTATACACTGTTTTATTATCTGGTGGAGACCCATCTGGCTCACTGATAGGACCCAGGAGGTCAAAAGAGGTGAGGCCACCTCCACCAAGAGGCCAGTCACTGGCAGAGTCCCCCAGAGCTCGGTACTGGGCTCGCTTCTTTTTGGCATCTATTTCTCTGAAATGGAAGCAAATGGTGAAAGTTTATGGCTGATTAATCATAGGATGTTACTAGGCTATTGGCCCTGAGGCCCTTACAAGCCTAGCCAAGAATTTAGCCCATGTTCCAACAAATTATAACCCTATACCACTGTCCAGCAGGGGCATAGGTGGAATCCCAGGAGTGTAATTTCTGTTCCCCATCCAGTTATCCAGGTTGCGCTTAAAAAGGTTTAATGAAGTACTCTGCTTTATGTGGACAGGAAGTCCATTCCACAAAAGGGGGAGTCTCTGGGACAAAAATCTGTCCCACCAACAAGTCCTATTGATGTCACAGACCAGGCTGAGATCTCATGTGCAGGGTACTTGAGTGAAGCTTGACTTGCGGATATGCATCTGTCCTATCAGGGCAGGGTCTGAGATTGCTTTATATGTCAGACAGAGGTTACCTCTGAGGAGTCTGTAGGAGACTGAGTAGAGGGACAGGGCTTTTAGCCTATCTGTGCAGGGTAGATGTTTGAGAACCTGGATTCTCCAGGTAAGGAATCTCTGTAGTCTCTCCAGCTGCTGCATGTGCTTTGTGAGGTACATGCTGAAAGGGGCACTGTATTCAATAATCAGTCTTATAAGGGAAGAATACAGGGATGTTATGACTTCCTTGTTCCTGTATGAGATACCTTTACTAATGAGGTGGGCCATGTAGAAAGCTTTCCGTACAATGGAGACAATATCGTGGTCAAAAGTCAAGTTTGCTATTAACCTGGGTTCCGAAGTCCCTCACGACTGATTGGGTGCTTAGTGCCATATTTTCAATGTGATAATTTGTGGGGATGTCATTCTCCCCAAAAGGGATGATGATGCATTTTTTAGCATTCAGTTTGAGTCCCTGTTTTTGGCACCAGTCATTTGTTTGGGCGAGACCCTCTTGGAGGATGTCCACATCACTAGGGGAACTGATGACAGTACCCAGCTTGCAGTCATCTGCAAACCTGGTCAGCCATAGCCCACTAGATTTGGCCTACACCTCTGAGAAGTATATCCCAAATAGCAGAGGCCCCAAGACCGATCCCTGGGCTACACTTCTTGTTACGAGTCTACTACTTGAGGTGGCTTCCCCTATTTTGACCAGGTGGGCTCTATCATTGAGCCAGTTTGCTACCCATCTGGTAACATATGGATTGATGCCTAGTTGAGAGAGTTCATCTATTACACCCAGGTAGGGAACAGTATTCGAAGGCCTTGGCCAGGTCAAGGTAGGAGGTGTGCACCGTCTTCCCTTCGTCTATGGCCTTGGTGACTGTCTCAAAGAAGTCGACCAAATTTAACAGGCATGACCTCCCCTTGACAAAACCAAACTGTATAGGATCAAGTGTTTGGAAGTTGCCAATGTCCTTGTTAATGAGTTCCATGATAATCTGCTCCATGGTCTTGCAGATCAGGCTAGTTAGGCTGATGGATCTATAATTTCCTGGAACAGTGGATGCTCCATCTTTGTGCAAAGGGATAACAGTAGCTGTCTTCCACTGAGCTGGGATGAAGCCAGTAACATACCTCTTAACCATACTGAATTCCTCGGTAAATACTGGTCCTGAGGGCAAAATATTGGGGTGCCACGAATACATGAGTGGCCCCTTTAATTTCTGAATTTCCCAGATTTTTTAGTTTTTTTTTTTTTTTTTTAAA
This sequence comes from Protopterus annectens, assembly GCF_019279795.1. Taxonomy (NCBI): domain Eukaryota; kingdom Metazoa; phylum Chordata; order Ceratodontiformes; family Protopteridae; genus Protopterus; species Protopterus annectens. The sequence continues at coordinate 1,553,723,838 of NC_056737.1, read as the reverse complement.
CTATTTTGGGGCGTACATGATGAAATCAGCAAGAGCTGCTGAGCCAATGCCATTATTACTTAATTTAACTTTACCAGTCTGCACCTCAACAGGTTTTTATTCAGGCAGTGTGCTCCAGGTATTACTTTTTGAGCTAGTAATGGTCTTTTTATTTATGTACGTGTTTGCATTGAACTAAGAACAGTCTTTTATTTAAGAAGTCTGTTTGCTGTTTGTTCAGAATATGTGCATTCATTTTCTTTCTGTAGCCACTTAGATTTTGCAGAATAGGATGGATCCTTTCACAGAGGTGAGTTTTTTAAGATTATTTGCAGAGATCAGTCTTGTCTTGGTTAAGGACATCAGTAATGGGATCTTTGGGTTTTAATGTCAACAGCATTGCCTTGCGGGATGTTTTGGCATGTACTGCTCTTGTCACCTCATGCAGCTTATAGAGAAACTTAGCTGCAAACATGAATCAAATATTCAAAGCTCATTTTAAGTGTGTTAACTCTGTTTTAAGTAGTAGTTTGCACTGATAACTTGTTTAATGGCATAAATATAGTTTCATTAGCTGGCATAAATGTTTTCCCCATTTTTGCCAGTCCTCGGGTCCTAGGATGGCAGGAAAGGGTTTGTGAGCCACTCAATTAGTGTGTTGAATGAAACTAGCCATGCTGTAAACACATTGGTGTAAAACAATACCTTTCTGTTCTTTTAAAGACTGCCCCCCCATTCCGGTAATCCAAGAAGTATGTATTCTTTTGATGCTGGTAAGTTGACATCAAATGTCCCACATTTAAATACAACTCGACACCGTAAAACTCCACTGCCACTCAGGAGCGGAGAGTGATCCGCTGTGGCGACCCCTAACCGGGAAAAATCCGAAAGAAAAAGAAGTGGAGTGTTTGCTTATATGCGTGGGAGGACAGGACTCTCCTCTTTACATTTATTTTTTTTAGATGAATTTTAGGTATTTTGACATAAAATGTCAAACTGAAATGCCTGAAAGTGATTGTTGAAACTTGATTTTTGAATTGGAGTAGTTGTGAAAGTACATCTGTTCGAAGTGGATTTGTGCTTTCTGCAAGTAGTTGCGGGATTGATGTATACCATGCATACCCAGTTACCCACAGAACGATGGCCTTCTTTTGTACAGCTTGTTCTGCACTTTGTAAAGTGGTATATGACATAGCTGGCCGGGTGGGAGAAGTTTCCAGTAACTCACCCTGGTGTGTCTCAGTGGCGCTGCAGTAGTTTCTTCTGGCACTGTTGAATGATCCAGTTGTTTCCCTAGACTCCGAATTCCACCCCGTCACTTACTTCAGGCATTGCTTGCCGCTATCCTAGTATTCTGAGCTCCATATGCAGCAGTGGATTAACAGACTACTTTAGAAAGTATTCTTGCCCCAATAGACAGAAGAGCGTATGAATAGCATGCAGGGGAACATACTGAAACTCTTGATTTGCAAAGGTTTGTGTGTCTGCTTGTGCTGTCTTTGCTAGGTACCATTATCCTTAAAAGTTCTTCAGAAAGGTGCCATTGCCTTTTGCAATGCCAGTACATCTACCTTTCCACTTCTGCTATATACAACAGCCTTAACTGTGTAGCTCTTTAATATCCCTCCAAATCAGGTAATCCTAACCATTTTTGTTCTGTTGAGATCATCAACTTATTCCATTTGACTTTTGCCCTCTTACCCTCCAAAATAAAATCCTTCAACTCTGTTAATTACTGTCCACAATTTTTCCTCAAATATGCCTGGTCTATGTATAAAACTAAAGGGACTAAAATCATTTTACTGCTTGTATCTTGCTATCTCTACACTCAGGCAAGAGCGTCCAGTTTCTAATTTTTGTGTTATTAATTGTTAGTCTAAGCTGCGGTGGTGCAGTGGTAGAGTTGTTGCCTCACAGCAAGAGGTTCTCCTGTTCGATTCTCGGCTGGAGGGCTTTCTGTGTGGAGTCTGCATGTCCTCTCCGTGGTCGAGTGGCATTCGAAAGACATGCGTAGAATGGGCATGCCTTTGTTGAAGGTTGGGCATTGAGACGGCACCTCGGCACCCGTAAAAAAAATCTACTGCCAATCATTAGCGGACTGGAGTTCCGCTGTGGCGACCCCTAACCGGGAAAAGCCAAAAGAAAAACATTAATTGTTTAGTCTCTTCTTACATATTTTTAGCTGCCATAACTGAGTCCTTTTAAATACAAACTCCTAAATACTTTATTTTTTCATGTCCCAATAAGTGTGGGTATTGCTGAACCATTTCATTTGTGGGTCCACAGTTTATAGCTAAAGTCTTTGTTTTATCTTCATTAATTTTATATTTCAAAAAAAAAAAAAACACAGAACTGTCTCAGAATATCCCACAACACTGAGATGTCCTTTACTGTTTCCATCAAGTGCACAATAATATCTGCAATACCGCCAACTTTTATTGAACACCATACCAACTACATCCTTGAATTTCTGAGTTTCTTATTTTCTTTGCCAGTGGTTCTAAATAAAATGGAAATAACAAAGGTGGAAAGAAGATACTCCTGCCTGGTTCCTCTGTTCAGACAACTTACTGGAAAGGAACCTTCCCACTTTTTTTTTTTTTGCCTCTGATCCCTCATATAAATTATCAGTGTATCAGGAAATGCAAATGCTTCCATTGCCCTGCTCACAAAATCACATCTTACTCTGGCAAATTCTTTCTCTGCATGACGGCCCATCAATAACAGTGGTATTTTCTTACATTTTGCTTCCCTCTGAATCATCATTCTATTAATATTGTCAAATGTTTGCCTCCCTCCAGAAAACTATGTTGGCCCATATCTAGCAATTTTGGCGTCACCTTAGACATAGACACTTCATAATTATTGTTAAAAATTGAAATGATCAATCAAAAAATCCCCTGCACATAGGTAAAGTTGCACGGCAACAGCAATACAAGTCCACAAACAAATATGAAGCCAGCAACTGGAAGAATCCGATGAAATATTTATTATAACAACAATTAAGGCATCATATAAAACAAACCGGTTTCGGCTGGCAATAAATAGCACAGCCTTCTTCAGTGATACAAAATAAGCAAAATGATGCATTTAAATAGTGTCAGCACTACGTCCTATTGGTGCAATTACAATTGCTCATTTAGTCTAGGTGTGAATAATGCTCCTAATATGGTAATCCATTTCTTTTCTTTTGAATCAAGCAATGAGTGCCATCCTGTTTTGTTGAATCTGCTACCTCTTATTATATCAATAACTATAAAAGAGAATTTGGCAGTTGTATGTGTAAGACTATGTTTATACAAAGCATTGTTTGGTCTTTTGTTCCTGATATTACTCATATGTTCTGAGACACGCAATCTTAAAGGCCTAGAGGTTTGGCCAACATAAAAAGAGCCACAGCTACATGTTGCAAGATAAATTAACCATTCACTGCTGCAGTTTGCAAAAAATGAAATCTCATAAACCCTTCGACAATTTCTACTAGTAAATTCTTTTGATTTGACAATTTTGTCACAGTTCCTACGATGTCCACATGGAAAACATCCCACAACTTGTTCACCAGTTAATGTAGTTTGAGATAAAGGTGTGTTGTCAGTAATGTGTGCGTGCTTGTAATGGTTAAAATGGGAAGCCAAGTTCCTTCCTTTGCGGAATGAAAACAAGCATTGTTCAGGTAATACCCCCGATAGTTCTGGAATATTACATAAAATATTCCAATTGGTGTTTATACTATACATGAGAGCATTAGAATTTCTAGCATAGGTGGTCACGAACCTGATTGGCTGTGTGACACTGTTATCCTTGACTTTATATTTCAAAAATTCCTCCCTGGGGCACGTATTAACCCAATTGTCTATCTTGATCAAAAACCTCCGGCTGAGAGCAAATCTGTTTTGAACGAATAAACTGAGACTTAGGAATGTTTTTGGCAATGTGCGGAGGATGAAAGCTGGAGGCGTGAAGCCAATGTCTCATCTGGCTGTCTTGTTATTAATACATCAAGGAATGTAATTTTTTCATTATGGTAGTTTAAAGTAATGACAAGACAGCCAAACGAGACATTGGCTACCCAAGTTTTTAGGAAATATCCTGAATACAACACAGTCCTTCACGCCTCCAGCTTTCATCCTCCGCACATTGCCAAAAACATTCCTAAGTCTCAGTTTATTCGTTCAAAACGGATTTGCTCTGAGCCGGAGGTTTTTGATCAAGATAGACATGATCTTATCAATAGTTTTCGTGACAGAGGTTACCCTATGGGACATGTTATCAAAGCCAGTAATTGGGTTAATACGTGCCCCAGGGAGGAATTTTTGAAATATAAAGTCAAGGATAACAGTGTCACACAGCCAATCAGGTTCGTGACCACCTATGCTAGAAATTCTAATGCTCTCATGTATAGTATAAGCACCAATTGGAATATTTTATGTAATATTCCAGAACTATCGGGGGTATTACCTGAACAATGCTTGTTTTCATTCCGCAAAGGAAGGAACTTGGCTTCCCATTTTAACCATTACAAGCACACACACATTACTGACAACACACCTTTATCTCAAACTACATTAACTGGTGAACAAGTTGTGGGATGTTTTCCATGTGGACATTGTAGGAACTGTGACAAAATTGTCAAATCAAAAGAATTTACTAGTAGAAATTGTCGAAGGGTTTATGAGATTTCATTTTTTGCAAACTGCAGCAGTGAATGGTTAATTTATCTTGCAACATGTAGCTGTGGCTCTTTTTATGTTGGCCAAACCTCTAGGCCTTTAAGATTGCGTGTCTCAGAACATATGAGTAATATCAGGAACAAAAGACCAAACAATGCTTTGTATAAACATAGTCTTACACATACAACTGCCAAATTCTCTTTTATAGTTATTGACATAATAAGAGGTAGCAGATTCAACAAAACAGGATGGCACTCATTGCTTGATTCAAAAGAAAAGAAATGGATTACCATATTAGGAGCATTATTCACACCTGGACTAAATGAGCAATTGTAATTGCACCAATAGGACGTAGTGCTGACACTATTTAAATGCATCATTTTGCTTATTTTGTATCACTGAAGAAGGCTGTGCTATTTATTGCCAGCCGAAACCGGTTTGTTTTATATGATGCCTTAATTGTTGTTATAATAAATATTTCATCGGATTCTTCCAGTTGCTGGCTTCATATTTTTTTGAAAAATTGAAATGAGCCTATATGAAGCTGGAGCAGATGGGTATTTACCATCTTTAGGTATTAAAGCCACTTTTTTCCAGGACATCAGTGTCTCCCCCTCCTTTTAAAATACTATTAAACATAATCTTCCATATCTTTCTCACATTATTCCCTCCTAACTTCTAAACTTTCACAGGAATACCATCTGTCCTGGAAACGTTCCTGTAGATTGGTAATACATTTTTTAACTCATCTCCGCCTAGTTTGACTTTTAGTTTTTAAGCCTCACCTACCTCTAACCTTGGCATATTTAAGTCTTCCATAAATATTTCCATTTGTAATTTTTCTTGATTTCCCACGTCTCTGCTTTATACACATTGTCATAAAATTTCGAAAATATCTATGGTAGTTCTACATTATCTCTGGTTATTTTTCTTATTGTAGGCTTCCCATGTCTGGCAACAACCCTTTCTACTTTCTGTTACCCAAGTCACTGTGCCAAATGTTTTTGTGCTCTGGAGTTATTATCAAAAAACTGTTGCTTAACAGCAATCTTTCTAAACTCATGCAAAGGTACTTTCTTATTTTCTCTTTAGCACCCTGCAATTATGCCTCTTCTTGTTCTGTGAGATTCCCATTATTTTGTAATAATTTAACCTTTACCTGCCCCTCTAAATGACTATTACTATATTTTAATAAGATCTCTTTTTCTTTTACTTCTTCCTTATTTTTAAACTCCACTTTCATTTTATCCCACTCGCTAGCTATAACGTCTGGCATACTTTCTCTCTACTCTGATAACTCCTGCATAATTACATCACCTGTTCCTTAAATTACTGTCTTTTTAACAGGTAAAGGGGAAGCACCACTGTCTCATCTTAACTTCATTACCCTGTATTTTTATCTTAGCAACTATTAGCACATGATCTGAAATAGTTATTGCAAGGTTTAAATGGACATGTCCCTGTGAAATATAATTTCTGTCAAGTTTAGTCCAGTTATTGCAACTTGTGGAATGTGTAAATTCTCTCCAAGTTCCACTGAATTCACATCTTTCATACCAAATACTTTCATAAATTTCTTCAGAAGTCTCCCTCTTTGGTTATATTTTCCGTTCTAGTCCCCCCAGATACATCCTCATTGTTGCTAATCAACTTTCAGTCCCCACCTATACTGTTAAGTAATATTCCCTTTTGAAAACCGATTATTTCTCCCAAAAGTTTTTAAGCTCCAAAATACCAGTTTTTGGTAAAATATAAATACATACCAGCATAATCTCCATCCCCTGCCAGTAGCACCTTACTGCTACAGTTATTATTTGTTTTCTCTTCTATCACTACTGGAGTTCCTCTAGCAATTAATGTAAGTACTCCTTTTTTCCTTTGTCCCTGACATTCTGCTGAATATCCATCCTGCTATCCTTTCTTTATAAAAGTCACATAAGTTCATAGGTAGGTACTAGGCTATTGGCCCTAGGGCCTATATAAGCCTAGCTAAAAGGTACCCTGGCTTTCGCCACCCAAGAAAATTATTTTCCTGTGCTCCTGTCGAGCAGAGCCACAGAAGTGATCCCTTGGGTGAATTTCCTATCTCCCATCCAATCATCAAGATTTTTCTTGAAGAGTGCTAATGAGGAGCTTTGTTCAATATAGATAGGTAGTTTGTTCCAGAGTATGAGAAGTCTCTGGGACAGGAATCTATCCCCCCAGCATGTTCTGTTCATTGTGTTGACAAGGTTTAGGTCCCTAGAGTGTGTAGCTCGGAGGGATTGGGATTTCTTTAAGTGGAGCATGTCCAACAGCTCTGGGCTTGATATAGCTTTGTACGTTAGGCAGAGATCGCCTCTGAGTAGGTGATATGCGATGGAGTAAAGTTGGAGTTTTTTGAGACTGTCTGCGTAGGGCATCTGCTTGAAGCCAGTAATCCTCTTTGTGAGGTATTTCTGCAGCCTTTCCAGTTGCTGTAGATGTCTTGTGAGGTACATACCAAAAGGGGCGTTGTACTCTATAATGGGTCTAATGAGGAACAATGATCTCTTTTTTCCTGGGTAAGAAACCTTTTGTGATGAGGTGTGCCATGTAGAAAGATTTCCTGACTACTGTGGCAATGGGATTATCAAAGGAGAGACTACTGTCCACCTGTGTCCCAAGGACATGTTCAATTCTTTCCAAATGTGTCTCCTGTAGCATTGCTATTTGCAATATGCATTCCTTAAACAGTTAAGTATTCTTTTTTTTTTTTAACAAAAAAAATCTTTATTACATTATCACATATGACATAGATAATCTTACATTTATATAAATGAAAAACATTAACACCACTTTAGTTGCAAACATTATGCATCACAGACACCACTGACACAACTGTAGTTGCAAATATTATACATCATTTATAATCTAACCAGCCATTAACAGTTAAGCATTATGCATCTCATTCAAATCCTGAGATCTTTAAAACCTTGTTCCTTTTCTGCATATATTGTTCCCACAATTCCCATTTTTTTCCTTTGTAGTTTGCTCCTTCCCTTTTCTAAATATCCCAATTCCAGTTGTTTTATCTCTGTTAGTATATTCACTACTTCTGTTAAGGTTGGTTTAAACTTTGAGTTCCATTTTCTATTAATTGCTTTTTTGGCAGTCACCATAATTAGACTCAGCAAGGCTTTAATATGTCTAGGCAATTCCAATTCTGTTTCATAGCTCAAAAAATAATCTCCTAAATAAATCCAATCTACTCACTGAGCATCCCCAACACAGCGGTCTGAAGGGAATCTTTAAAGTCTGCCAACTCATTATACTACCAAATAATATGTTCCCAACTGCCTCTTTCTTCCCCATCACACCTCCAACATTTGCTATCCACCCGAGAAAAATTGTTTGTAGTCTACTTGGGGTACACAAATACCTATGTAAACACTTCCAGGCAAAGATCCTAAATCTTTAAACTTTGTTGCATATTTGGGAGATATAAATACACCCCCCCCCCATTGTCTCTTTGTGAATTGCTTATCCAATTTCTCTTCCCAATCATTTCTAAGCTCCTCTGATTGATTCCTATAGTTATCAAGCAATATTTTATATGCTCTGCTAATTATTCCTTATTTAACGGCATTTTATGTTCTAGATTCTATTAAAAACTCTACCAGTACTGGTCTTTCGTTTAAGACCCCCTATTTCTTTCTCTTTGCCTACACTCTGATATCAGTCCTTGACAGGGCAGACAATATTTAACCTGCAGTCTAAATAAATTATCAGCATCTTCCCATTCTATTACCTTTCCCTTTCAAGTTATTTGCTCCCAGTAGTTTGGTTCCTTTGCCAGTTTTCTCAAATAAATTCCAGCCCCCTATTATCTGTATCCCTAACTGCAGTTAACCCTATCAGCAAAATCTCTTTTCTCCATTCCCGTGCTGGTTTCCTGCTATTTTATGAATATAATATTCTGTATGACTGTTGTCATTGTCCTTAACAGTCTGCATCCAAAATCCCAGGCTCTCCTTGTTTCTTGAGCCCCCCCCCCCCCCCCATATCATCATCATCATCCTTTTCCAATTTGAATTGTTTTCTGCTTGTGCTAGGTATATGAACCTTAACCGTGTTGCTCTAAAATACCCCTTCAAATTGGGTAATCCTAGTCCACCTTGTTCTAATATATAAATCAGCTTATGCCACTTGGCCCTTGCTATCTTTCCCTCCAAGAAAAAATCATTCAGCTCTTTTTTAATTGCTATCCACAGCTTCTCCTCTAGTTGATAAAATATGCCTGACTTGTGTATAAGAGTAAAGGGACTAAAAATATTTTAATTGTTTGTTTCTTACTATCCATATCCATATAACAAAGCCTCCAGTTTCTCAGTTTTTTGTTCTATTTGCTGTTTAGTCTCCTCCCACATATCCTTAGCTGCCACAGCAGAGTAATTTCTGATCCATAGTCCTAAATACTTCATTTTATTATGTCCCCATAAATATGGACATTGGTGGGCCAATTCATGTGCGGGTACATAATTTACCACTAAAGCCTTTGTTTTAGCTTCCTAATGTTGTATCCTGAAAAGATTTGAAACTCCATAAAATGTTCCACAAAAATGTAATGTCCTTTTCTGGTTTGCCACGTATAAAATAATATCATCTGCAAATACAGCCAGCTTTTCTTGACTGCCATACCAATTATCTCCTTGAATTTCTGAGCTTCTTATTTTCTTTGCCACTGGTTCTAAATATACTGCAAACAATGAATGGGAAAGACGACATACCTGCCTGGTTCCTCTACTCACGCAGAAATTATCAGAGGACCCCATCCACTTTAATTTTCACCTCCGATCCCTAATATGTACTCCTAATCAACCTTATAATTGTATCAGGGAAAGCAAATACTTCCATTGCCCTGCTCATGAAGTCCCAGTCTACTCTGTCAAATGCTTTCTTTACATTAAGACCCACCAGTATCACTGGTATTTTCTTACATTCTGCTTCTCTTTCTCTGGATCATCAGTGTTCTGTTAATGTTGTTAAATGTTTGCCTCCCCTCCACAAAACCACACTGATCCATATCTATCAATTTTGGTATCACTTTCGCCATTCTTTTAGCCATTCCTTTAGCCATTACAGACATAAACACTTTATAATCATGGTTTAATATTGAAATGGGCCTGTATGAAGCTGGATCCGATGGATCTTTACCCTCTTTAGGTAATACAGTTACACCCACTTTCTTCCAGGATGCTAGTACTTCTCCTCCTCTTAAAATACTGTTAAACAAAACTTTCCAGATCTTTACTAGTTTTTTTTCCCTCCTAGCTTTGTAACTTCCACAGGAATACCATCTATTCCTGGGGACTTTCCTGCAGATTGGTTATATACAAACATTTTTATCTCATCTCTTCCCATCCTGTTAGTAATTGAGCCTCATCTACCTCTAATTGCATATTTAATTATTCCGTAAACATTTCCATTTGTACCTATTCTTGATTTCCATATTTCTCTGACTTATACAGACTTTCATAAAATTTCCAAAATATTTCTAATACTTTTACAGGATCACTTATCTTCCTTGTTATAGGCTCCCTATGCTTGGTAATAGCACTTTCCACTTTCTGTTGCCTGTGTCGTTGCACTAAAAGTTTTTGTGCTCTAGAATTATTATCAAAAAACATTTACTTAACAGCAATCTTTCTAAACTCATGCATATTATCAAGGTAATCCTTTAATTTCTGTTTAGCATTATGCAGTTGCTCCTCCTCTTGTTCTGAGAGATTCCCCCTATTTTGCAATACTTAAACATTTGTCAGTCCCTCTAAAAAAGAAGTTATGTCTTACCATAATGTTCCATCTGTGTTGTAAATCTTTATTCATTCATTACTCTCAGGACTTCAGTTCCGTCCTCGGAACTGACACGGTCATTACCAAGCTCGCACCAGCCAAAAAACTCTCAGGTAAGACCTACCCATAATGCCCCTTCTCCTTGTCTCCCCAGATCGAGTTTGCCCAACATTATAGTATAGAAGTAATAAAAGTGACAGTAGGAGGCTCTGTCTGAGCAAATACCTTAACTAATAAGGAAATCCTAAAGTCCACCAGGACTCCAGGCAGGGGGAAGAAGGGCAGGAAGTAATGAATGAATAAAGATCTACAACACAGATGTAACATTTTGGTAAGACATAACTTCTTTATCTGATGTTGTAAATCTTTATTCATTTTTTACTGTTAGGACAGAGTCCCCAGCTACTTGAGTCCTGGGTGGCCCTAAGGAAGGACATTCCTAAGCACCATAGAACCAAAAGATGCTCGTCCCCTGGAGACCAAATCCGATTTGTAATGAGTGATAAAGGTATGAGGTCTTGCCCATAGCGGCTCTGGAATGAAAGGTCACTGAAGTAGCCATTGATCTAGTAGAGTGAGCCTTGATTCTGGAAGGTAAAGAAACTTTGTTTTGATGGTAGATGAAAGTAATGACGTTTCTGAGCCAAAAAGATAAAGTCATTTTGGAAACAGGCCTACCCAGTCTGGGTCCTGCAAAGGCCACAAACAATTGATTCGTTTTTCTGAAAGATTTAGTTTTGTCCAAGTAGAAACGAAGCTGCCTATGAACATCGAGGGTATGCAGAAGGTATTCCCCTCTATTTGAATGACGAGGGAAGAAAACCGGTAGGTCAACAGATTGATTAATGGAAAACCCAGAAATGAGGGACACTCTTTCCCTATGAAAAATCAAGTAAGGTCTCCTGACACTAGGCCTGCAACTCAGATACTTTTCTCGCTGAGGTAATGGCTACTGGAAGCAGAGTTTTCCAAGAATAAACTTTCATATCACATGAATTAGAAGGCACAAAAGAAGGATTTATTAATGACTGAAGCACCACTGTCAAATCCTAAGGCTCTATAGGAGGCTTGACAGGAGGTTTAATATGTAATACTCCTTTCATGATGGTTTTGCACAGATGGTGTGACATAGAAGAAATGTCGATTCCAGTGTGAACATTTGCAATAGCTGCTAAATGTACTGTAATAGTCGATGCTGAAACTCCTGCGTGCAACAGGGTAGTGAGATACTGAAGGATCTTCTGAATGAGCATGGAAAAGGGGTCTATGTTTTGTTCTTTGGCCCATCTAGAGAACCTAGTCCATTTACTAGAAAAAGAAGTTATGTCCTTACCATAACGTTCCATGTGGAGTGTTCATCTCGCCTTGGTTATTACACATGGGTTCGGAGCCGATCCTCGGCTCCGTGCCGGCCGACTGCAAGCTCTGCATCGAGAAGAAGCTCGAGGACATCCAATACCCACAATCCCCCTCTGCCTTTACCTCAGATCTAGTTTGCAAGCAAACCAGACATAAAGCACTCACACATGCCAACTATATACATAAAAGTACATATATACAACATACCAAGAGTATGATAGTAACACTAATACTGCAACAGCAGAAGGAGAATACTCCAGACCAGGCACCAAATTGAACGTTCTTCCTGAGGGTGGGAAGGGTGGGAGTGTAATAACCAAGGCGAGATGAACACTCCACATGGAACGTTATGGTAAGGACATAACTTCTTTATGTGAGAGTGTTCAATCTCGCCTTTGTTCTTACACATGGGTAGCGTCCCTAGCTCCATGATCCTGAGGAACTCAAGGGAGAATGTTCTTGAGCACAGTGGAACCAAAGGTTGCCCTATCCCTAGAAACCCTGTCCACTTTGTAATGAGAGATAAATGTATGTGGTTTAGCCCAAGTAGCAGCCGCACAAATAGTGTCCAAAGGTAAGCGAGCTGCGTGAGCCAAAGATGTAGAAACTGATCTGGTAGAATGTCCTCTGGGTTTTGCTGCTAATGTTTGGTCAGAAGCTTCATAAACATAAATGATACAGTCAGTTAGCCACTTAGAAAGAGTTCGTTTCATAACTGCAAGACCCTTTCTGCTATCAGCAAAAGCTACAAATAGTTGATCAGATTTCCTGTGATCTTTCGTTCTATCCAAATAAAATCTGAGTTGTCTATGGACGTCTAGTTTGTGCAACATATACTCCAATTTATTAGAGTGGTCTTTAAAGAAGGTGGGTAATTCGATGGACTGATTAATATTACTAGAAGAACAAACTTTGGGAAGAAAAGATGGATTAGTGCGTAGGGATACCCTGTCAGAATGAAAAATTAAATAAGGATGTTTGACCGATAGGGCCTGAAGCTCAGACACCCGTCTAGCAGATGTAATGGCCACTAGAAATAATGTTTTCCATGACAAAAATTTCAAAGTGCAACTTGAAGCTGGTTCAAAGGGTGGTAACATCAATTTAGAAAGCAATAAGTTTAAATTCCACGGTGATGTCGGACTTCTGACTGGTGGTCTGATGTGAAAAGAACCTTTTAAAAGGCTTTACAAAGTCTGTGAGCCATAATAGACGCACCACTTTCTTCTACATGATAGTTAGAAATGGCAGCTAACTGTACTCTTAAAGTAGCCGGGGAAGCTCCTTCATGAAATAATTCAGTCAAGAATTCTAAAACCTTGTTCAACGGAGCTGTAACAGGGTCCAACTGATGTGACTCCGCCCAGAAGACAAAACGTTTCCACTTACTGGTGTAAGTCTTAGTAGTGGAAACTTTATGAGAAGCTACTAAAATATCTTGAACCGCCGAAGTAAGGGGAACCGACCTGGCTAGAAAGGGAAGCGGAGCAGCCAAGCTGCTAGATGGAGAGATTCTAGAGATGGGTGAGGAACTCCTGACGAGTGAGTCAGTAGATCTGGCTCTGGGTCCAGCATCCAAGGTCCCCGAATGCGGTGATGCAATAGAAAGGGGAACCAAATTTGACGAGGCCAGAACGGAGCAATGAGAATAATAGTCCTCTGAAGGTTGTTGGCTTTCTGTAGAAACTTTGCAATCAGGGGAAATGGAGGAAAAGCATATAGGAGACCCGGGGGCCAATCGTGCACCAGCGTCCCTGGGGACTTCCCTGGAGGGGTAATAGGGCAAAGTAGCTCCTGCATTTGGCGTTCATTGGAGACGCAAACAGATCGCAGGTAGGCTGGCCCCATTTGCGAAAAATCCTTCTCGCAACTGACTGTTTGAGGGACCACTCGTGAGGCAATAGTATTGCCCTGCTCAGCCTGTCGGCTATGACATTGGATGACCCGGGATGTGCGTTGCGATCAGAAAGCGACCGTGGACTCTGCCCATTGCCAAATTCTCATGGCCTCTCTGCATAGTTGGTAAGACCTGGTTCCCCCTTGCTTGTTTATGTACCAGACTACGGACATGTTGTCTGTCTGAACTGCAATGGTCCCTGGAGGAAGAAGGGGAGCAAAGTGTTGCAACGCCAAAAACACTGCCCTCAACTCCAGAACATTGATGTGCAGATTGTACTCCAGATTGGTCCATTCGCCTTGGACTGTCTGTCCCTGAAAGATGCCCCCCCACCCTATCAGGGAAGCGTCCGTGGTTATCGTCGCTGACGGTGCGGGTAGCACAAATGGTCTTCCGCTGGATAGGTTGCAAGTCTGTAACCACCACATTAGGTGTGATTTGCATGTTTTCGTTATCAATATTTCGTGAGTCAGTGGAAGTTGTTGGAATGACCATTGTGCAAAGAGAAGCCATTGTAGCACTCTCATGTGCAGTCTTCCCAATGGTATCGCAATGAGAGAAGCTGCCATGAGACCCAAAACTTTCAGAACAATTTTGCTGGGGACTTTCTGGACGACAGAAGAAGGGAAATGTTGAATTGAAGTGCTACTATTCTTTCTGTAGGAAGTTTTAGAACTAACTGACGCGTATCTAATTCCGCTCCTATGAATAAGATATGCTGTGATGGCTGTAGCAACGATTTTTCGAAATTTACTGAGATGCCAAGGTGTGTACAAAGTTGTAGGGTGTAATCCCTGGCTTGTACCAGTTGACGCCTGGTGGTGGCAGACAGGAGCCAGTCGTCCAGATACGGAAACACCTGGAATCCTAGCTGCCTCAGATGAGACGCTACCACTGCCATGCATTTGGTGAAGACCCTGGGGGCTGTGGTCAGACCAAAGGGCAGGGCTCGAAACTGATAGTGACTGGCTCCCAGCCGGAAGCGCAAATGATCCCTGGACGCCCTGGCCATTTTGATGTGGTAGTATGCGTCCTTCAGATCTATTGAGCACATCCAGTCGTCCTTCTTTAAGAATGGAAGGATCGATTGAAGCGTGACCATCCGGAACTTTTCCTTCTTGACAAAGGTGTTTAGATGACTTAGGTCCAGAATTGGCCTCCAGTCCCCTGTTTTCTTTGGAACTAAAAGAACCTTGAGTAAGTTCCGAATCCTATTTGGTCCGCTGGGACTGGTTGGATGACTCTTTTTTTCTAGCAGCTTTGAAATTTCTGTAGCTGCTGGCTCTCAGATGGGGTGGTACATCTGGAAGTTTTCTTTTGGAAAGGGGTGGATAGAAATGGGATTTTGTAACCTCTGGTAACAACGCTTTTACCCAATTGTCTGAAGAAAGGTTTTGCCAGGCCTGAGGGTATAAAGCTAAGCGACCCCGACTGCCTCCAGAGCAGGACAGTCGGGCCTCCTCTCAGGAGTGCTGAAAAGGTTTGCCAGGAGGTTATCCCTGTCACCTTGGTTTTGCGGACCCCTCTGCCGCCAGGCGGCGTCTTCCACCTCTGCCCCCTCTGCCTCTAGAGGGGCATCACCCTGTGTGTTTGGGAAAGATCCTTGGGGTTTTGAAACCACATTTTCCCACCACGTTGCCCTTTGGGGTACGGTCTGGAAGGGTGGAAAACGGACTCCGACAGCAGACAGAGTCTTTCCCTCCTGTTCACACCGGGTAAGGGTCTCCTTTACTTTAGGGCCAAAAAGTGTGGCTCCGTCAAATGGGGCGTTAGTAAAGGAAGACTTGAAGGCTTCCGCAAATGAACATAAGCGCATCCAGGATTGCCTACAAAGAGCAATCGCTGATGCCGCTGCCCTACTCGATCCTTCGGCTGCATAGGATATCAGCCTCATGGATGAGTTCACAATGGACGTAAGGGTGTTGAGATGCGCTGTAACTTTCTCTGAGACAGCGGCATCTGTAGCACCCTGGAGGTATCTCCCAAATCTTTGACTAGATCCCTCTGTAAACGTGTAAAATGAGTTAAATAGTTCAGGAACGCATGGAAAAAGCCGCTGAACTGAAAATGCGCTTCCCGTATCTGTCCATGGTCCTAGAATCTTTGTTAGGCGGATGGACAGATGAGGAAGACTCCGACATCTCCTTTTTCGTGGCCGCTGCCACCACCATGGCGTCTACTGGAACTCCTTTGGTGAGGTAAGCTTTGTCCTGTGGTGCCGTGATGTACTTATTCGGCTTCCTAGGGACTGGTTCCACCATGTCAGGAGTCTCCCACGCCCTTCGAGCAATTAATTCCATTAACTCATCAAAGGCGGAGTGACCCAGGAGGAGGAAGGACGGGCACCAAATGCCTTCAGCAAAACTGACTCATCCTCAGAAGGGGGGAGGGCTTGCCAGTCACCTCTCTGTTTTAGGATCTCCAAGATGTCAGAAAAGAGACATCCTCTGTAGGTGACTTAGGGGACCCTTCTGACTCATCTAAATCAGTATCAGATGTCAAGGATTCTTGTGGAGAATCCAAGTGTCTCCTCTTACACAGTCTTTTCCTAGGAACTTCTTCGGGGAGCATCTGAAGAAGCCTCCGAGGAAGAGGGGCACCCTCCAGGGGTGGCTGAGACACTGGTGCCCGACGCTTGGCGTGGCCGTGGGTGCAGAGGAGGATAACGGTCCTTTGTGGGGAGGAGAAGCTGTACCTGCTGATGTGGTTGTCTGGGTAGACAACACCTTCCTCATGAGGTCGAAGGCCCCGGGTCCCAGTCGAGGTATCCCCGGTTCGAAGAAATGGGAAGAATCCCGAAACAGGAGCCGAAGGCACCGACCCGAGGACGGAACCGAATCGATCCGTGCGAGGCCCGAGGGAGCGTCGGAACCGAAACATCGGTCCGACTCTCGGTCCCGGAACCAAGGACGGATCTTCGGCCCCGAGACTCCGGTACCGGATCGGATGGAGTCGAGGTAAACGGTGCCGACCGAGAAAAGGACGGTTCTGGCACCGAGGGCTCCACAATCATCAGTTCAGCTTCTTCCGGCTCGAAGACTGGACAGGTCTCGGAGGAGGAACAGATGGAGATAGTGGCAGGCCTTCAAGTCTCGACATCAACTGAGAGGAGACCGAGATAAGCTTGGACAGGGCCGTATGCTCCATCAGTTTCTGCACCACACGGTCCACGTCGGTGTCGGAAAGGGGCCTAGAAGAACGAGTCGAAGGGATCGAAGACGGAGCCGACCTCAACAGAGTCGGTGGAGGGAGCTCCATCACCGGTTCCAAGACTCGAGGCTCGAAACTGCCAACAGTTGAACACTCGGCCCGAAGTCTGTGGAACCGGTGATCTAACTAGACCAAGAGCTCGGCCGATGACTTTGGCTCCGACGCCGACCCTTCAAGACTTGGATGCCTGGTCTGAAGCATCCAGAGCCTCCTGGAAAGAGGGTTTCAACAATCCTCTATCCATCAGTTTCCTGCGCCTATCTGTCATGACCCTCCCACTAAAAGAGTGACAAATAGAGCAGTCCTCTTGTAAGTGGAGAGGGCCAAGACAGTAGACACAGGAACTGTGGTTGTCTGTGACCGACATCTTTTGGCCACACTGACAACGCGTTTGAAGCCAGATTTTATTTTCTCAGACATACTGACAAATGAAAGAGACAGTCCAGTCCAGTAAAAGTCAAATCCAGTAACAGTGTCAAATCCGGTAATAAAAGTCTGTTTGATAATAGCTTAAAAAGCAAGACTACAACAAGTTTCTAGTCAAAAGTGTCAAATCCGGTGATAACTGCTTAAAAAGCAAGACTACAACAAGTTTCTAGTCACAAGTGTCCAAGTAGGGTGGTAGGCCCGAAAAACTCTATACCGAAGTTAACTAAGTTAAACTTATTCTAAGGTACCGAGAATTCCTAATCCACTCACACACCTAACTCTTATACTTTAAGTAACTAGATTGAAAGAAAATTTTTGAAATTTAAACAGAATAGATAAAAATCTTATCTGTAAAGCCTCGAGCTAGTCTCCAGCGATGCGTATGCAGCAGCGGCAAACTAGATCTGAGGTAAAGGCAGAGGGGGATTGTGGGTATTGGATGTCCTCGAGCTTCTTCTCGATGCAGAGCTTGCAGTCGGCACGGAGCCGAGGATCGGCTCCGAACCCATGTGTAAGAACAAAGGCGAGATTGAACACTCTCACATTAAATTTTCCTGGTGGAAGGTATTTGTAAAGCCAGAATAATTTCGCGAACAGGGGATGAAATATCAGGTAGCCTGGCAATCAACAAGTGGAGAAACCAAGCTGTGAGCTTGAGGCTGTAGAGACTGGGGTGAATCACTTCCTGAGGATGAGACAGCAGACCTTGGGATTGATCCAGGATCCACAGGCTGTGAATCAGGTGAGGCCATAGGAAAGGGAATCAGACTTGACGGGGCCAATAAGGGGCAATGAGGATCACTCTGCATCTCAACCTTTGAGCTTTCTGGAGGAATTTTGGGATGAGAGGAAACTGGGGAAAGGCATACAGCAGACCCGGGGGCCAATCATGCGTCAGAGCATCCCTCGGTGACTTCCCCTGAGGGGGGATCAGAGCAAAATAGCTTCTGTATT
This sequence comes from Protopterus annectens, assembly GCF_019279795.1. Taxonomy (NCBI): domain Eukaryota; kingdom Metazoa; phylum Chordata; order Ceratodontiformes; family Protopteridae; genus Protopterus; species Protopterus annectens. The sequence goes on along the minus strand of NC_056737.1, from coordinate 1,553,705,526 downwards.
TGTTGTTTAGGGGAGAAGCAAACAGGTCGCAGCAAGGTCTGCCCCAACAGCAGAAGATCTGATCCGCTATTATAGGATTGAGGGACAACTCATGAGGCATCAAAATGTTCCTGCTGAGATGTCCGCAATAAGATTGGAACTCCCAGGAATGTGTGTTGCTATGCGAAAGTGGTTGGAAGCCATCACCCAGTGCCAAATTCACATGGCCTCCCAACACAGGGGGTAAGACCTGGCTCCGCCTTGTTTGTTCATGTACCAGACGACTGACATGTTGTCTGACTGAATTGCAATGGTCCCGGAAGGAAGGGATGTGTGGAACGCTTGCAATGCTAAGAGAACTGCCCTCAATTCCAGGACATTTATGTGCAAATTGGCCTCCATGGGGGACCAGGTGCCTTGGACTGTCTTTCCCTTGAAATGCCCCTCCCACCCTAACAGGGAAGCATCCATGGTCACTGTGGCCCTGGGCTGGGGAAGGCAGAATGGTCGACACCAAAGATTTGATTCTGGCTTCATCCACCAAATCATTTCTTTCTTGCAAAGGTTTGTAAGGCGTATCATGTGGTCGAGTGGGTGGTTTAAGATTGACCATTGTGATGAGAGGAGCCACTGTACTAGCCTCATGTGCAACCTCGTCAGTGGAACTAAGGTAATGGGTGCTGCCATAAGATCCAAATAGCTTTAGTACAAGGCATGCCAGTACAAATGTCTGTGGAAGGACGACTTGAATCTGGCTTCTTATTTTTGAGAGCCTATGAGGAGGAAGGGAAGCTGGACAGGACCTTGTGTCGAAGATCGCTCCAATGAATTCCAGTGCTCTTGTTGGAGACATTTGTGATTTGTCCATGTTGATCATGATACCTAGGCGAAGAGCAAGGCCTTGAGTGTAAGAGAGACTGAGAAAGTACAGTTGTGTACACTTACCATACATGTAGATATTCGATTGTATTCACTGTTGCAGTCATTACATTTGGGTAATCCTGCTGGCAGGGTGCCCTCAGTTGGCCTGAATTCCAAAGTCTTGGGTCCTGCGTCGGTTGCTGTTGCCCATTCCCTGACGTCAGGTCGTCAGGTGTATAAAAGATGCAGCCAATGCCATTTTCTTCAGTTTTACTTGCCCCAGATGTCAGATGCCCCCTAAAGGGTAGCCAAAATTATATATATTTATATATAAAAACACATGCACCAATATAAACTTTACCTTCATCTACAAGCAAATACACCACTTAGGTTGTGTAAATGACAGAAGGAAAGATAAGTTCCAGCAGAAATAAGGGGGATGGTGGGTGGGTAACCTGGACTGCAACAGTGAATACACTCGAACATCTACATTTATGGTAAGTGTACACAACTGTACTATGTTCTTCGTGTTTCACTGTTGCAGTCATTACATTTGGGTAGAGTCCCAAAGCTATGGTTGGGGGACTGGAGCTAAATAGCATTAGGAGCGGCTATGAGGCCCTGCAGAACTGCAGTGGCAAAGCCTGCCCTGGATTTAGAGTAGAGTGGCAGATGATAATGCTTTGTAAAAGTGTGCACTGAACTCCAAGTAGTAGCTTCTAAAATGTCTTTGGTTGGTACTCCCCTGAGAAAGGCTGCTGAAGTGCCTGCAGCTCTGGTTGAATGTGGCCTAATGCCCTTAGGCACTGGCTTGCCATTCTGTAAACAGCAGAAACGAATGCAGTGGCCTATCCACTTTGAAATAGTCTGCTTGGAGATAGACTTTCCTTGTGATCTTGCAGCATATGCCACTAGTAGTTGCACTGTCTTCCTGAAAACTTTGGTTCTGTCCAAATAGAATCTAAGCTGTCTGTGTACGTCCAAAGAATGCAGAATTCTCTCCCCCTTGTTCTGTGAATTTGCATAAAAAGTTGGCAAATTAATAGTTTGGTTAAGGGCCACACTGGACACCACCTTAGGCATAAATATTGGGTTTGTCCTCAGAGAGACCCTGCCTGGATAAAAAAATGATAAAAGGTTCCACAGCCATTAGTGCCTGTAGCTCTGATACCCATCTTGCAGAAGTTGGTGCTAGAAGCAGAGCTGTTTTCCAAGATAAAAACTTTATATCTGCAGTAGCAGCTGGCTCAAGAGGAGGCAGGGTGAGTTTTTCCAAGACATAATTGAGGTCCCATGCAGGTATTGGTAATCTCCTTGGAGGGCTTACGTTTTTGGCTCCTCTGAGGCACTGCCTTAATAAAGGATGAGAAAAGATTGGTGGTTCTGTATTGTAATGAGCCGAAATGGCAGAGGCATGAATTTTAATTGATGAAAAAGATAGGCCTTTGTCCAGCATCTCAGTTAAGTATTGCAAAATCTGAGGAATATTTGGTACAGCTGTATCAGTTCCTTGTGTCTGGTTCCAAGCACAAAATCTCTTCCATTTTCCAGCATAAGATTTTCTAGTACTAGGCCTTCTGGCTTCCAAAATGACATCCATCACAGCTTTACTAAGAGGTGTGCTTTGTATGCCTACATTATCCGCCACACTGCCAGGTTTAGAGTCCTGAGTTGGCTGTGCAAGATCTGACTGTTTTGTTGGGACAGTAGATAAGGTATTTGAGGTAAGGGCCAGGCTGGGCATTGAGACAAGCTCCTTAAGATCAGATACCAGTACTGGCAGGGCCAGTCTGGGGCAATCAGTATCATCTTTGGCTTCTCCTGTCTGACCTTTAGGAGTAACTTGGGGAGGAGAAGCAGAGGAGGAAAGGCATATACTCATAGGGCGTCCACTTTCCATGCTCGTCTGTGATAAGTCCTTGTGCAGAATATTTTTAGTTGGTAGTTGTGAGGGGAGGCAAATAGATCTATGTCCGGGCATCCCCATTGCCTTGTTATCATGCTGAAGACTTGTGGATCCAGCTGCCACTCGTGGGGATCCATGAGATTTCTGCTTAGTTCGCCTGCCAGAGTATTTTTCTTTCCTGGCAGGAATTGTGCCTGCAGATGAACTTGGTAAGTCAATGCTGTGTCCCACAAAGCCATGGCTAGTCTGCAAAGGGGGTAAGAATGTGTGCCCCCCTGCTTGTTTATATACCACATGACCATGGCGTTGTGTGTCTTTATCAGTAGTTGTCCCGGATGAAGTAGGTCCTTGAAGGCTGTCAGGGCATTTTGAACAGCTAGCATCTCTTTTTGATTGATATGTAGATGCATTAGGTTTGTGGACCATGTGCTCTGAATGCATCTTCCTGCCATATGGGCCCCCCAGGCGTAATCTGATGCATCCGTTGTTAGGTTTTGCCTGGCTGGGGGTAATGTGAATGGCTGTCCCTTGTTCTGGTGACAAGCCTTCGCCCACCATCGAAACTCCTGTTGCAGGAAGGGAATGAGAATAATCATTGTTTCCAGGCTTGGCAATGTTCGAGTCCAAACACTTTTTAGGTACCACTGAAGTTTCCTCATATGCAGTCTTGCATATGGAATTAGTAGGATGCAGGATGCCATGAAGCCCAAAGCCTGCAGAATTTTTCTTGGAGATAACTGGGCCTTTGTTGCCAATATTTTGAAATAGGTAGTCAGTTGCCTTTGTTTTTCGGGCGTGAGATAAGCCATCTGGGCAGTTGTATTTAAGCTTCCACCCAGGAATATTATCTCTTGAGAGGGTACTAGTTTTGATTTCTTTTCATTGACTGTGTACCCTAGGCATGTTAGAAGTCTTTTCACAAACGCCAGATGTTGTTGAAGAATGTCCTTGTTCTCTGCTTGAATTAGGCAGTCATCCAAGTAAAGATATATTTGTATTCCTCTTTGTCTGCAGAATGCAATTACTGGTGCCAGGCACTTTGTAAAGACCATGGGCACAATAGATAAGCCAAAGGGCAGTGCACAGAATTGGTAATGCATTGAGCCAGCCTTGAATCTGAGGTATCTTCTGCATGATTGCCTGATTGCAACATGCAGGTATGCCTCTTTTAGGTCTAAAGTCACAAGCCAAGCCTTCGTGCCCAGCATGGGCAGAAGCTGCTGCAAGGTCAACATTTTGAATTTTGGTATATCCAGGAATGTGTTTAGAATAGATAGGTCCAGTATTGGTCTCCAGGCTTTGTCTTTTCTGGGTACCAAGAACAGTCTTGAGTAAAATCCTTGTCCCTGCTCTTGCTCTGGTACTTGTTGAATGGCCCCCATGTCCATGAGGGATGAGACTTGTTTTTGTGCCTCTGCCCATTGTTTTATTTGGCAGATCTGGCCAACCATTTGCCTTTGGCAGGGTATGGAAGTGGAACTTGTAGCCTTGTGGCACTATGTTTAGAACCCACTTGTCCTGGGTTATAATGTGCCAATTTTGAGAAAAAAGTGCTATTTTTCCCCTAAAGGTGCTGCCAGGAGATAAGTGCTTGGTGCAGGCAGGGGGAAGTCATTGGGACTGTTTCCTGTAAGGTTGTGATTTGTCTTCTCCACTTTTGCAGGTAGAAGCACCCCATTGCTTTGACCTGTATAAACCTTGCGCCTGGGATCTGGCTCTAGGGCATCTGGATCTGCCCCCTTTGAGGTCTGTCTGACACAGGAAAGGACCAATTCTTTGTAGGCCAGTGTCTACTAAACCTAGGCGGCTGTACTTGTAAAAAATCTTTGACAGTTTGCATACATTTAGCTTTGTCCTCCATTTTCTTTAACACCTCTTCTGCCTTAACACCAAACAAAGTATCATGCTGTAAAGATGCATCTAATAATTTAACTTTGACGTGATCAGGCAGATTGTATTCCTTTAACTAAGCATGCCTCTTAATTACAGAACCCGTAACTGCGGCCCTGCAGGAGGCCTCCAGAGAATCAAAACCACATTGCAAAGTATGCTTTCCAACTTGTTCAGCTGCATGCAATAAATCCTGCATTTCCTTGTTTTCTGCACATTCAGAATTTAACATTTTCTGTTTAAGCAATGCCATGACATGTTGCTGATATTTGAGCATATGAAACTGACAGTTTAAGGCCCTTATAGCCAAGGTAGAAGATGTGTAAACCTTTTTTCCCCATCTATCCAGTGCCCTGGAATCTCTGTCAGAGGGGGTAGTTTTTTTTTGCAGCAGAAGCCTTAACCCCTTTGGGACCCTGTGAAATAGTTTCTGGGTCTGCAGCAGGGTTATTGAAAAGGAATTTATGAGAGTCAGCAACCCTGTAATATCTGTCAGGCTTAAAAGGAGCTGGAGATAAGGAGTCAGGGGTCAGACTAGACTCTGAAAACACATCATCTACAATGTCTAACACAGGTGGAATGGCTAGAGGCCTGTGTTGAGGTAGTAAGAGGAAGTCCCTGAGCCTCTTTTTAGATTCTGAAAAATCTTGGCTCTCCCAGTGGAAGTGCTCTCTCATGGTATGCAAGGTTTCCCCAAAAGAATAGCCCTCAGGAGGGGAAGCTGAAGGAATAGATTCTTCAGCATCAGAATCCTCATAGGGGGGAAGATAATATTCCTGTTCAGAAGAGGAATCAGAAGAAATAGAAACCTGATCTGAAGATTTATAGTCTGTCTCTTGCCTAGGCCTCTTATCAGGAGGGGGATGGGAACCCCTGATCAAGGTAATCAAGTTTTCGGCCATTTTGAGCATCTGTTTTGTAGGCATGGAGGCCTGTCCACGTGGCTCTTGAGTTTGTTTCTTTGTCTTTGAAGGTGCTTTAGTCTTTGCCTTTGAAGCTGAAGTCGGTTTAATGTATAGATGTTTAGGTCTGAATACACCCTCAGAAGCCAGTGCCTGCTCAGCGGCTCCGGACCCATCTGAAGGAATAGTGTCCGAGGCTCCAATACCTTGAGTTTCCAGTGGCATTGCCGACTCCATGTGGGAGTCAGTAGCGGTCTGCGACTCTAAAGTAGTAGGTGTCAGGGGCTGCGACTGGCTTAGAAGAAGCTTTGTCGTCGGTTTTGGGCCTCGGTTGTCTATCTTTCTTTTTCTTTGCATTTTTTGTGAACTCTGGTAGTCGGATGGCTATCCAATGACATTTTTGGATAATTAAACATGCGTCCAAAATAGTTTAATGCAAAATCATACTGACGCTTAATAGTGCGTTGGTTAAATCTAGCACAAAACCGACAACCTGAAATGTTATGGTCAGGGCCTAGGCAAGGAACACAGTAAGAATGAAAGTCCTTATGAGGTATTTGCTTTCCACAAGAAATACAATTATTAACTTTTTCTGACATTGGTCTGGAGCAAGAAAAAAGTTTCCCCAATGGGGTACTTAGCTTTAACGAAGACTTTGGATCTGAAATTTGAACACGAAAATCTCAGGAGTCGGCTGACTGGCACGTGCGAACTGCTTCTGCTTCGGGCACCACGTGGCAAGAAAGACTGAAAGACTTTCTCTCTTTCCTTTCTCTTTTTCCACTTAAAAAACAAACAAAAAAAATTTTTATCTGCTTTTACTGTATTTGTGTTTCTTCCTACTTTATTTTGCTTTTGCTTCATCTTAAAAGTACTCAATTGTATTTATTACTGCTTGGTGTAACTCATTCTAAGCCTTTTAGTTTAAGCACTTGGGCTTCAGACCAGTTGTTTTACATTAAGAAGGTTTGTGGACTGCACTGTAGTGGCAGAACAGGTAGCCTACATCCTTCTAAATTGGGAACTGCTGATTGAGGGCTCAGTGTCTGTTAGTCTAAAAGTGTATTAATTCTGGTTTAAGCACTTGGGCTTCAGACCAGTTATTTTACATTAAGAGGGTTCATGGTCTGCACTCTTGTGGGAGGAGAGGCTGGACTCTGCCCTTCTGAGCTGGGAATTTCTGGTTAAAGGCTTATAGTGCCTGCATACTTGAACTGCTTCTTACTGAAATTGGTACACCTTGTTTGCTGTAGCATAGACTAGATCCAGGCCTGCTGAATCTAGCTTTGTTTGTATAACTTGAGCACTAATCCAGGCATTCTTTAAAGTATTCAATTGTATTTATTACTGCTTGGTAGTAACTTGATTAAAGTGTAGCTATCATTCTAAGTCTTTTGGATTAAGCACTTGGGCTTCAGACCAGCTGTTTTACATTAGGAAGGTTTGTGGCCTGCACTGTGGTGGCAGAACAGGTAGCTTACATCCTTCTAAGTTGGGAACTGCTGATTGAGGGCTCAGTGTCTGTTATTCTAAAAGTGTATTAGTTCTGGTTTAAGCACTTGGGCTTCGGGCCAGTTATTTTACATTAAGAAGGTTCGTGGTCTGCACTCTTGTGGGAGGAGAGGCTGGACTCTGCCCTTCTGAGCTGGGAATTTCTGGTTAAAGGCTTATAGTGCCTGTATATTTGAACTGTTTCTTGCTGAAATTGGTACACCTTGTTTGCTGTAGCACAGACTAGATCCAGGCCTGCTGAATCTAGCTTTGTTTGTATGCTTGTTGTTTGTTTGCTTGTTATTTCCCTGAAACGCTAATTTCACCTAAAACGCGGCTTTTCAGCGCTTCTGTGGATCCCTAGTGATATCTGCATTGCTTACTGTACTTATTTCCTTGTTTCACTTGAAAGAAAGTTACTGTTTGTCGTTTTTGCATTTAAGTTACCTGTAACACATTGCATTTAAATTTCCTGGCACTTGCTCACTAAGTCAGTACTAAAAAATTAAAAGCACTACACCCTCGCAAACTCCCCTTGAGTACCTTGTTCCCCATTGGCCCTTTTTTTCAATTATAAAGGAATTCCCAATACTATTCTAGCATGTCCAAAGGTCAGTGTCAATCTCCTCTCTGGTCCTGCTGGTGAATCTGGGAATCATGAGGCAATGTTACAACTGCCTCATGTGCACAGACAACCCTCTCCTCCTCCCAACAAATTCCAACACATGTGAGAGATGCAACCATATAGCCAAACTGGAGGCTAAGCTCTCTCAACTCAGTACTGGCGTAACCAGTCAGGAGGAGAAGGAAACCACACTCACTACAATTCCAGTCTCACATAGACCTACCACGACAGCAAACCAAACACATAAACACACAAACATACTAGGAGGCTCTAAATAAAAATCTGCCTAAGCAGCAGAGACCTCCAAAGCAGACACCCAAGCAACCGCTACCCCAAAACAAAACACGGGCAACACATAGCTCACAAAGCCAGTGTACTGAACAGTCACAGCCCTTAAGGCTAAACAACACACCTGATACAGTTTTAATAGGTGACTCTATCGTCAGGCACACTGACGTCCCGCTCACCAGGCTGAACAAGGAGAAGGTCATGGTGAGCTGCCTGTTGGGCGCTAGGATCCACCACATAACACAAGCACTCAGGTCACTCCAAGGCAAGTACAAATATGACTCAGTCATTGTCCATGCTGGTGTGAATGACCTGAGATGTACCTCCCTGGACTACATGAAAAGAGACATAGAGGAGCTCTCTGAGCATGTAGCCCAGACCGGTATGACCCTGACCTTGAGCAGCATCTTACCCTCACCAAGAATGATGCCACAATATGAAGACAAGATGATCAATTTCAACAATTGGCTTAAGTATTGGTGTCATTCAAAAGGGATCCAATGCCTGTCAGCCTGGGATGACATGCTCGACAAGCCACGATGCTTCGCTAGGGACGGCTTGCACCTATCACCACTGGGCTTTCGGATATTGGCAAAGGCTCTTGCTACCCCCATAGTGCCTTTTTTAGGCAAGGCTCAAAAGACAAACCCACCTCCATAGGTATCACAAGGGATAAGAAACTAAGAGTAATGCTACTCAACGCCAGAAGTCTAAACCTCAAGATGCACGCACTCAAAACTCTCCTTAGCATGTAGAACATCGATATCTGTGCAGTAATAGAAACCTGGTTCAGGGCTCCTGAGAGCACCCCAGCACTACCAGGTTATACCTCATACCATGCTTTTCGGCCCCAAAACTTGGACCGAACTACAAAAGGAGGGGGAGTATCAATATTCGTCAAAGATATCCACACCTCCAGGTTGGTGGCACAGAAGGAAGCATCAGAGACTATCCATGTGCAACTAACAGTGGGTAAAACTGCCTTCCAGTTTATAGCCTGCTACAGACCACCCTCCCAAACCCAGGAACCCCACTTGGCCTTCCTGAGAACACTGGAAAGTATGAAGGTCTCTCCAAACACCATTATATTGGGCGACTTCAACTACCCAAACATAGACTGGGAGCATTACTCTAGCTCCAACACCCTAGCCCAAAGGTTCCTAGAATTTATAAACTCAAATGCTATGGAACAACTTGTTACCACTCTTACAAGAGGGGAAAACATACTGGACCTGATCATCACCAACATGGGGACTCTATGCTCCAGACCAGAAGTGTATCCCTCACTGGTAAGATCAGACCATAAACTAATCTCACTGGATATTCACATCCCGACCCCACCCCCTGCCCAGAAAACCACAGTGAAAAACTTCTCTAAAGCAAATTTCACACTCCTCAAAACCAAGGTGGAATCCTTCAAAGCCCCCGGGCCTGTGGAAAATACGGCCCAGACCGCAGAATCATTTATAAACGCATTCTATGAACACCTTCAGGAATGCATGGATCATGCAATCTCAAATAAAACCAAGACCCAATCCTCCAAAGGCAGACGTCCTGTCTGGTGGACCCCAGCCATAAACAAACTATACAACAGAAGGAGGAAGCTACTACATGATAGAGCAAAATCCCAAAAAGGGAAGGCATCTCTGATCAGTATTACCAAAAAACTACGGGCACTCATAAAATCGTCTAAGGCCAGCTTTGAGAGAAAAATTGCACAGGACACTAAGGATAATCACAAGGCTTTCTTTAGTTATGTTAGGAACCTGGGTGGGAATTCCCAGATATGCTCAGAATTAGTCCAAAATGACAAAAAATACACTGAACCCACAGACATTGCCAACATCCTAGCTAACAGGTTCAGCGCAAACTTCTCCCCCCCCTCCCCACCAAAAGGGCAAATATCTATCCCTGCAGAGTGCTGCCCCCGTGACATCTCAGATGCTCAGGTAAGAGCCACCCTCTCCAAAGCAAAAAACACAGCATCAATGGGAACAGGCGGTGTCCCGGGCTGTGTCCTACATGAACTCCAAGAAGAGCTAAACCCAAACATAAAACTACTGTTCAATCTCAGCCTTACTACAGGATATGTACCCAAAGAGTGGCGTACAGCAACAGTGGTCCCTCTCCATAAAGGTGGTGCCTCAATGGATCCTGGAAACTATCGCCCCATAAGCCTGACTAGCTTGGTCTGCAAAGCTATGGAAAGGATCATCATGGACCTCATAAATAAAGATATTGTGGACCTACAGTCACTGGATCCTACCCAGTTTGGCTTTGTTAAGGGCAGATCCTGCCTCTTAAACCTGGTCGATTTCTTTGAAACAGTCACCAAGGACATTGATGAGGGGAAGGTGGTCCACACAGCCTACCTGGACCTCGCAAAAACCTTTGATACAATACCCCACTCGGGCATTATAGATAAGCTCACCAGCTTAAATATAAACCCCTATGTCACTAGATGGGTTGCAAACTGGCTCAAGGACAAAACCCACATGGTTAGAATTGCTGCAGCCATGTCAGACTCCAAACCAGTTACAAGTGGCGTCCCACAAGGCTCAGTCCTGGGACCTCTCTTGTTCGGTATATATTTCTCGGAGGTACAGGCCAACACGGAAGGACTGTGGCTGACCAAGTTCACAGATGACTGCAAACTGGGCGCCATAATAGACTCTCCAGCCGACACAAGCATCCTCCAAAAGGGCCTCATAGAAACAGACAACTGATGCCAGAGCCATGGCCTCAAGCTAAATGCCAAAAAGTGTATAGTCATCCCCTTTGGCAAAAACAAAGTGCCCACAAATTACCACATAGGTGGTAATCCATTAAGTACAGAAGAAGTAATTAGGGACCTGGGGACCCAAGTTGATAGCAATCTCTCATTTGACAACCACGTGGCCAAAGTGGTTAGAAGAACATTTTATATAGCCCACCTAATCATGAAGGGATTCACATCTAGATCTGGGGAGGTCATCGTGCCTCTTTACTCATCCCTCATCAGGCCCATAATTGAGTACAATGCCCCCTTTGGGATGTACCTCACCAGACACCTGCAGCAACTGGAAAGACCCCAAAAGTACCTCACCAAGAGGATCAAAGGGCTCAAACAGATGCCATATGCTGCCCGGTTAAAGAAACTCCAGCTCTACTCAGTGGCATACCGCCTGCTCAGAGGCGATCTGTGCCTGATGTATAAAGCCATGTCCAACCTGGAATTAATGGACATGCTGCACCTCAGAAAATCCAAATCCCATCGAGCTCACGCTCAAGAGACTTGAACCTCAGCACTGAAATAAATAGGACATGCTGGAGGGACAGATTCATAACCCAGAGGCTCCCTTCACTCTGGAATAAAATCCCAGTCCAGGTTACGCAGAGTCCCTCATTGACTCTCTTCAAGAGGAATCTTGATGAGTAGATGGGAGATCGTAGGTTTACCCCGGGTATCACTTCTGTGTCACTGTTAGACAGAGACACAGTATACTAACCTCGAAAAAGGGCATAGCAAAATTAATTTAAAATGGGTGGCGAAAGCCAAACACACTCTGGCTAGGCTTATAAATGCCCTAGGGCAGATAGTCTAGTATGAACCTATGAACCTATGAAATGGCATCGGCTGCATCTTTTATACCCTGAAGACCTGACGTCAGGGAAGGGGCGACAACCGACGCAGGACCCAAGACTTTGGCATTCAGGCCGACTGAGGGCAACTTGCCAGCAGGATTACCCAAATGCAATGACTGCAACAGTGAAACACGAAGAACATCGAGAAGTTTCCTGGTCGTGGCGGTAAGGAGCCAATCGTCAAAATATGGAAACACCTGGAATCCTTGTAGTCAGAGATGAGCTACTATGACTGCCATACATTTGGTGAACACTCTGGGGGCTGTTGAGAGACCAAAGGGCAGTACCCTGAACTGATAATGATTGGCTCCCAGCCGGAAGCAGAGAAATCTCCGGGAGCATTTGTCCATCTTTATGTGGTAATACGCGTCCTGGAGGTCTATACAGCACATCCAGTTGTCCTTCCCAGAAAGGGGAGGATGGACCATACCATGACCATCCGGAAATTTTGAGGTTTTATGAATTTGTTTAGTAAGCTGAGATCCTGGATTGGTCTCCAGTCCCCTGTCTTTTTTGGCACTAAAAAGAACCTTGAGTAAACCCCGGATCCTCTCTGGTCTAATTGTACTGGCTGGATGACTCTTTCTTAGCAGCTTTTCGAATTCTAAGGCTGCAGCCTCCCTCTGATTGGGTGGGACATCAGGGATTCATTTTATGGGTCTGGGAGTAAGATCAAATGGGATATGATAGCCTCTGGATATTATTCTCTGCACCCAAGCATCCATTATGAGTTGCCAGGCTTGTAGGTGCAGGGAAAATTGACCCCCGACTGCTTCCAGAGGAAAGCAATCAGGTCGCTGTTCAGGAGCGCTAGAAGGGTCGGTCGGAGAAGGAATCTCTGGCATCCTGGTTGCGTGGACCCCCTCTGCCCTGAAAGGGGCATCTTCCAGATGAGTTGCCCCCTCTGCCCTGGGGATTGCTCATCACGAGTGTCACGAAAACATCCTTGGGACTTGAACCACAGTTTTCCTCCCCTCTGGTTTCTGGAGTAGGATCTCTAGGGGGGGGGGGGGGGGGAATGTATGCCCATGGCAGACAGGGTCTTTCTGTTCTTCTCACTACGTGATAGTGTCGGTCTTACTTTGGGACCAAAAAGAGAAGATTTGTCAACAGACGCATTGACAAAGGAAGATTTAAAGGGGTCCGCAAAGTCATATAAATGCATCCAAGCATGCTATCTCAAGACTATGCCTGATGCAGCTGCTTGAGCTGCCCCCTCAGTAGTGTGAGAGATCAAGCTCATCAAGGAATTAGAGATGGATTCCAGGGTAGCTAGTTGAGAGGCAACAGTATCACGCACCTCCTCAGGCAGTACCCCTGCCAAAGAGGCAGACATTTCTGAGATTAGGTCTCTTTGGAGGTAAGTAAAGTGTGCCAGATAATTCAGTGACTGAATGGCAAAGGTCACTGAAGCATAGGCCCACTTCCCCAGTCTGTCCATAGCCTGACACTCCCTGTTCGGGGGATGAACAGTGGAACTATCTTCTGCCAGTTCCCTCTTGGTGGCTGTCGCTAAGATCATGGAATCAACTACCAGTTGCATGGATCAATTGGGCTGGTCTTCAGGGGTGGATAACATTTTATCTGGCCTCAGAGGGACAGGTTCTGTGTTGTTCCGGGCCTTCCAGGCACACTGCACAATAATTTTAATAAGGTCATGCGCAGGTGGGGTCAGCCAGGAAGTAAACGGCCGAGCATGGAAGGCCTGCAAGAAAACAGATTCCTCCGAAGAAGGGTTGGAGGGCTTCCAGTCTCCCCTCTGCTTGAGGATCTTGAGAATGTCTCCAAATGAGATGTCTTCCAGAGGAGAGCATGGGGACCCTTCTCCCTCATCGCAATCGGTGTCTTTGGTGATGGATTCTTCAGGGGAATCAAGATGCTTCGTCTTGCAAAGTTTCTTCCGGAGTGGCTCCCCAGTGGGATCTTCTGAGGAAGACTCCAGGGAAAGGGTTCCCTTCAAGGGAAGGTCTTGCGACTCCCGTGCTCGGGATCCCAGAGTAGGGGGGTTAAGACAGCTGCATGCTAGAGAGGGGGTTCTAGTGTCAATGCCAATGGTGCCAACTGCAAGCCTGTTGAGACAAGGACCCTCTCCATCACCTGGAAAGCAGGTCCACCCAAGGAGGGATGAGAGCCCGGAACCAAGAAGGACAACCTCAGAACCAGGTTCACGCCCCGCCCTGAGGAACCTGCCTCCAAGTGAGGAGCTCTGAGAGGACCGGTAGCTGCCAGGAGAGGCGTGGCCGTAGATGGCGCCACCAGAATAATAGGCACTGAACTAGGAGCCACAGTGCTGATGGCCCAATCACTACTCTGAGAGTGTGCCAGTTCCAATGGAGCCGTTGCACCAAGAGTAACCGGTGCCAACAGGGAAGCCTCTGCTGTCAGAGCTGAGACAGAATGCACTGTGATGGCCATTGATACCAAAGTCTCTGGGACCTGGGAGGAGGTCAGAGGAGGATATACAGGTGAATATGCCGTGAGAGCTTCCGTTCTAAGAGGGAAGGAAGACCTAGCAGGGGTGGGTAGTCCTCTAGCTGCCAAAAGCTGGTCCACAGCCCTCACTACATCTTATTCTGAAAGACTCTTGGTGGATCTGAAGGAAGCTGTCGAGGGAGATTCTGGTCTCTCAGGAAATGGGCTAAACTGGTGTCCCAAAAAGGGGTCATAAGAGGGAGAATAACTGGTTCTAGGAAGGTGCTCGACCTTTGAAACCGACGGTGTCAGTGAAGCCGTATAAGACATCAGCACCATGGCCGAGGATGGTGCCGATGCAGGTACAGTAGTCAGAGCCGGTGTCAAAAACAAGGTCGGCACCAAGGGAGATGGTGCCGAAGCTTGTACAGTGGTTGGAGTCAACATTAAGGGCATCACTGAGGGAGAAGACATGGAGCCTGGTGCTGAAGTAGTCTGCGCAGACAGCACAGGAGAAGCCCGGTGTCGACTCGGTTCCGAGGAGGACGGAGATGTAGAAACTGAGTGACTCCATTTCTCTCTATGTTTTTTCACATCCTTATGCTTAAGAGGTGGTGAGACCTCCATTCCAGAAAGAGCCTCCGAGAAGGGTGTTTTCAGCATACCCTTCAGAAAAAGCTTGTTCTTACGTTCAGCCAACGTCCAGTTGCTGAAACTAGAACAAATATCACAAGATACATTGATGTGATCAATGCCCAAACAATAAACACACCGGGCGTGGCCATCTAAGTTGGGCATCTTACTCCCGTACTTATCACACTGTTTAAATCCTAGTTTTACTTTATCAGACATCACGGAAACTACACAAACACTGTAGTCCTAAACTACAATTTAACCAAACAAAAAACAACTGCAAGGTTATAAAGGAAGAGGTTTTTTTTTTTAACAGATAGAAAAAAGGAGTACCAACAATGGTACTAAAATACCACAAAGTGGTAAGGAAAAGGCCTACCACAGGTAGGGGAGAGGGACAGTACCAACGATGGTATGAAAAGAACTACCGAAGGTAGAGGGTAGGTTTTAGTAAGAAAGATACAAGTTTAAAGGTGAAGAGATAATCTTAAGGGAAAACTGACTAAAGAAAGGTAAAGTACAGTTTTGTACCTACCATAAATGCAGATGTTCGAGTGTTCACCCTGCTGCAGTCATCACACTTGGGTTATCCTGCCGTCAGGCGGTCCCGCAGTCGGCCTGAGTTCCAAAGTCTTGGTCCGGCATTGGTTGCTGTCGCTTCTTCCCTGACTTCAGTGCGCCAGGGGTATATAAGAGGCATCCAATGCCATTTTCTTCAGTTTTTCTTGCCCCAGATGTCAGGTGCCCCCCCCAATAGGAGGTCACTACATATTGCCAATAAAACATGTAAAGAATATACAAAGCATACCTTCAGCTATAAGCAAATACACCACAAAGGTTGTATCAGACAGAAAGGCATAGAAAGGTTCAGCTAGGTCAGAGGGGATGGAGGGAGGGTAACCTGGACTGCAGCAGGGTGAACACTCGAACATCTACATTTATGGTAGGTACAAAACTGTACTATGTTCATCGTGTTACCCTGCTGCAGTCATCACACTTGGGTTGAATCCCAGAGCTAAGGATGGGTGGTGGAGTTAAACAGGGTTAGAGGAAGCTAGTAGGCCCTGCAAAACTGCAGTGGCAAAGCCAGCTCTAGTCTTAGAGTATAGGGATAAGTGATAGTGTCTGGTGAAGGTGTGCACTGAACTCCAAGTTGCAGCTTCCGGAATATCCTTGGTTGGTACCCCCCTGAGAAAGGCTGTAGATGTAGCTGCAGCCCTGCTGGAGTGGGACCTAATGCTAGCAGGAACCGGTTTTCCATGATGAGTGTAGCAGAAACGTATACAATGTCCTATCCATTTTGAAATGGTCTATTTTGAGATAGCTCTTCCTTGTGATGCTGTAGCGTAGGATACAAAGAGCTGGTCAGATTTTCTGAAAGCCTTAGTTCTATCCAAGTAGTAACGTTGTTGCCTGTGAATGTCCAAGGAGTGCAGGAGCCTTTCTCCTTTGTTCTGGGGGTTTGGGAAAAAGGTGGGTAAATGTATGGCTTGATACCACCTTTGGCATAAAGGAGGGGTTAGTTCATAGAGAGACTCTGTCTTGATGGAAAATGAGGAAAGGCTCCACTGCCATTAGTGCCTGCAGCTCAGAGACTCTTCTGGCTGAAGTTATTGCTAGCAGTAGGACAGTTTTCCATGACAGAAACTTTAAATCAGTTGAGAAAGCTGGTTCAAAAGGCAGCAGTGTAAGTTTTTCCAGAACAAAGTTGAGATCCCAAGTTGGTGTTGGTGATCTCCTGGGCGGTCTTATGTTCTTGGCCCCTCTGAAGTACTGTCTTAGAAGAGGATGTGAAAATAAAGGAGGATCCGTGTTGTAGTGAGCTGAAATTGCTGAGGCGTGGATCTTAACAGATGAAAAGGAAAGTCCTTTATGCAACATTTCAGTTAAATATTGTAGAATCTGAAGAATGTCTGACTGTAGATGATTTTGGCCTTTAGCCTGGTTCCAGGCACAAAATCTTTTCCATTTATCTGAATACGTTTTCCTGGTGCTGGGCCTCCTGGCCTCCAGAATGACATCCATAACAGCTTTAGATAGAGGAGTTGGCTGGTTGTTTAGGTGATTTGCCATGCAGCCAGATTTAAAGTCCTCAACTGGCTGTGCAGAATCTGACTGTCTTGCTGGGTGAGCAGGTGAGGAATTTGTGGTAAAATCCATGGTGGGCCGTGGGCCATGTTCCTTAGTATTGGGTACCAGTGCTGGCGTGGCCAGTCTTGAGCAATGAATATCATTTGTGGCCTCTCTAATCTGACTTTCAGCAGCACCTTTGCTAGAAGAGGCAGTGGAGAGAAGGCATACACTGTCAATGTTTTCCAACTGAATGTGAAGGCGTCCACTTTCCAAGCTTGTGGGTGGAATGTCCTTTTGCAAAATTTTTGAAGTTGGTAGTTTTGGGGGTTGGCAAACAGATCTATGTCTGAGAGTCCCCATTTTTGAGTTATTATTGCAAATACTTGTGGATCCATTTTCCACTCGTGGGGATCCATGATGTTTCTGCTTAGGTCGTCTGCCAATGTGTTTTTCTTTCCTGGCAGGAATTGTGCTTGTAATTGAACTTGGTAAGTCAGTGCTGTGTTCCACAAGGTCATTGCTTGCCTGCATAGAGGGTAAGAGTGTGTACCCCCTTGCTTGTTTATGTACCACATTACTGTAGTGTTGTCTGTCTTTATAATTAGCTGTCCTGGGTGTAACTGGTCCTTGAAAGCTGTTAGGGCATTCTGTACAGCTAGCATTTCCTTTTGATTGATGTGCAGATTTGATTTGTAGTCCATTTGCCTTGAATGCACTGTCCTGCCATGTGTGCTCCCCAGGCATAGTCCGATGCATCTGTTGTTATCGTTTGCCTGGCTGTGGGTAAGGTAAAAGGCTGACCCTTGTTGAGGTGACATGCCTGTGCCCACCATAGAAACTCCTGTTGAAAGCAGGGAATGAGTGGTATCATTGTTTCCAAGCTGTGGATGTGTTGAGACCATACGCTTTTCAGGAACTATTGTAATTTCCTCATATGCAGTTTTGCAAATAATATTAGTAGAATGCAAGATGTCATGAATTCCAAGGCCTGCAGAATTTTTCTTGCAGGGAGTTGGGTCTTTGTTGCCATTATTTTGAAGTAATGAGACAGATGTTGTTGCTTGTCTGGCGTGAGATAAGCCATCTGGGCCATTGTATTCAAGCTGGCACCCAGGAATATTATGTTCTGTGAGGGCACTAGTTTTGATTTCTTTTCGTTTACTGTGTACCCTAGGCAACTTAGAAGGTGCTTGACAAACGCCAGATGTTGTAAGAGAATGTCCTTGCTTTCTGCTTGAATAAGGCAGTCGTCCAAGTATGGGTATATTTGAATTCCTCTTTGTCTGCAGTATGCAATTACTGGTGCCAGGCATTTTGTGAAGACCCTGGGCGCAGTAGATAAGCCAAAGGGCAGTGCAGAGAATTGATAATGGGTTGAACCTGCAATGAAACGGGGGTATCTTCTGCAATTTTGTTTGATAGGGACATGCAGGTATGCCTCCTTGAGGTCCAACGTTACTAGCTAAGCCTTCTTGCCCAACACGGGAAGAAGCTGCTGTAGTGTTAGCAACTTGAATTTGGGTACTTGCAAATAGGTGTTTAGAATTGAAAGGTCCAGAATGGGTCTCCATGCTTTGTCCTTTCTGGGGACTAGAAAGAGTCTTGAGTAAAATCCTTGTCCTTGCTCCTGTGGAGGTACCTGTTGAATGGCTCTCATGTCCATGAGGGCTGTAATTTGTTTTTGTGCCTCTTCCCATTGATTTGGTGGCAGGTTTGGCATTAATTTTATCCTTGGCAAGGTGTGAAAGTGGAATCTGTATCCTTGTGAGACAATGTCTAGGACCCATTTGTCTTTTGTGATGATGTGCCAGTTGTCTGCAAAAAATGCTAATTTTCCTCCCAAGGGAGCTGCCAAGAGAGTTTTGCTTGGCAGTTTGAGGGTAAAGTCATTGTGTTTGTCTTCTAGTAGTTTGGGGCCTGTCTTCTCCTCCTTTCTGAGTAGGGGCACCCCACTGGCAAGGTTTGTAAGGGTCTTGTGACTGACCTCTGCCCCTTGGGCGTCTGTATTTGCCCCTCTGTGGTCTGTTAGAAGCTGGAAAGGACCAATTTTTTGTTGGCCAATTTCTGCTGAAACGAGGGGGATGTACCTGTAAATAATCCTTGACCGTCTGCATAGACTTTGCCTTATCCTCCATTTACTTTAAAACCTCTTCAGCTTTGACACCAAATAATACATCCTGATGTAAAGGTGCATCTAATAATTTTGCTTTAACATGATCAGGCAGGGTTTGTTCTTTTAACCAAGCATGTCTACGTATGACTGACCCAGTCACAGCTGCTCTGCAGGAAGCTTCCAAAGAATCAAATCCACATTGTAAAGTATGTTTGCCCACCTGTTCAGCTGCATGCAACAGATCCTGCATTTCCTTGAATTCAGACTGTTCAGAATGCGTGCTCATCTTTTGTTTTAATTGAGACATTAGGAACTGCTGATATTTCAGCATATGAAACTGACAATTTAATGCTCCCATAGCAAGAGTAGCTGAGGTGTATACCTTCTTTCCCCACCTATCTAGTGCTCTGGAGTCCCTTTCAGAGGGTACAGGATTTTTAGCCATAGAAGCCTTAGCCCCTTTGGGACCCTGAGAAATTGTTTCTGGGTCAGCAACAGGGTTTTTATAAAGGAATTTGTGTGAGTTAGGTACTCTGTAGTATCTGTCTGGTTTGGCTGGAGCAGGAGGTAGAGAGTCTGGATTTAGACTAGATTCTAAGTAAACATCATCCACAATGTCGAAAACTGGAGGTATAGCCAGAGGTCTGTGCTGGGGAAGTAAAAGGAACTCTCTAAGCATTTTCTTTGAGTCGGAGTAGTCCTGGCCTTCCCAGTGGAAATGTTCCCTCATGGTATGTAAAGTTTCCCCAAAGGAATAGTCTTCAGGGCGAGATGCTAAGGGGATAGAGTCTTTAGCATCAGAATCTTCACAGGGGGGAAGGGGGTAATCCTGTTCCTCAGAAGAGTCTGAGGAAATTGAAACCTGGTCAGAAGATGCATAATCCTCCTCTTGTCTTTTGTCTGGAGGGGGTTGGGAACCCCTGATTAGGGTAATCAAATCTTCAGCCATCTTAAGCATTTGTTTCTTAGGCATGGGTCCTTGAACTGGAGACTGATGTACAGTCTTTTTAGGTTTTAATGGAGTTTTAAGTTTAGCATACGATTTAATGGTGAGTGTAGTCGGTCTGAAGACACCTTCTGCAGCTGAAGGTGTTTCCACTGTACCGGGTTCTCCTTCTGCTAAGGTGTAGGTAGGGCCTAATGAAGATGGCTGCATCTCGGTTTGAGAATCCGAAGCTGTCTGGGGCTCCAATTCTGGAGTCGTCAGGGGCTGCATAGGCACCTCACTGAAAACCGGAGAACCGGCGACAGGCCCAGCAGAGGCCTCGGAGTCTGGCCTGGTTTTTGGCTGTCTGTCCCTATCTTTGCGTTTTTTATGCATGCCGGTGATCGGTTGCTCCGGCGGAATGGTATAATTTAATTTCCTACTGAAGTAGTGTTGAGTGAAATCAAAACGACGCTTGTTAGTTCGTTTATTGAACCTAGCACAAAACCGACAACCAGTGACGTCGTGGTCTGGGCCTAGGCAAGGAATACAATAAGAATATAAGTCCTTATGAGGTATTTGCTTCCCACAAGAAATGCAATTGTTAACTTTTTCTGATATCGGTATGAGTCAAGAAAAGGTTCCCCAATGGGGTACTTAGCTTTATTGAAGACTTCGGACTGAAATTCGATTAGAAAATCTCAGGTGTCAGCCGACCAGCACTTGCGAACTGCTTCTGCTTCGGGCACCGCGTGGCAAGAAAGACTGAAGAAAATGGCATTGGATGCCTCTTATATACCCCTGGTGCACTGACGTCAGGGAAGAAGAGACAGCAACCGGCACCGGACCAAGACTTTGGAACTCAGGCCTACTGTGGGACCGCCTGATGGCAGGATAACCCAAGTGTGATGACTGCAGCAGGGTAACACGATGAACATCTATATTGCTTAATCACAAAAACACTATACTTAGCTTGAGAGAAGGCTTGGCACGTCTGACGAGGAATGCGGCAAATGAGATCTGGAGAGACTATGCGAGGGGCATTATGAGTAGGTCTTAGCTAAGAGTTTTTTGGCTGGGGCGAGCTTGGTAACGGCCGTGTCAGTTCCGAGGACAGAACCAAAGTCCTAACAGTAAGGAATGAATAAAGATTTACAATATCAGATTAATTCTTATCATTTCTTAACCATATCTCCTTTTCCTTTATTTCCACCCTAGCTTTAAACTCCACTTTAATTTATTTATTTATTTTTTTACACTTGTGGACCAGGGAAAGTCCGACTGAGCTGAAAATAGTCCTTTTTCAGCGGAGGCCCAGGGAGAAAAGCTCCAAAACATTATAGAGTACATTAAAAAGTCACATATTCAGATGTTTACAGAACAAGAAAAATTTACATAAACTATTAAAACATTTTTGTTATATTTACTATTTTTGTACCACTCACTAGCTATATCTTCTGATGAAAGCTCTATCTTCTGTAATAGCTCCCGAATTATTTCCAAAACTCCTTCCTGAGATTTCTCACTTTTCACCAGATAGGTGGGAAACCATGTGTCATTTTTATTTCATTTCTTTGCATTTTTATTTTAGTTATTATTGCCGCATGATCTGAAATAGCTACTGGGTGCGTTTCAAGACCTTCAATTAATTGCACGTTTCTGTGAGCTATAAATTCTATCTACCCTAGCCCAGTTTTTGTATATTGGAGAATAATATGTAAATTCACTCCAATTTCCTAGTACTGAATTCACATCTTCAATGCGAAACATTTTCATAAATGTCTTCAAAAATGTACTCACCTTTGTTATATTTTCCCTTCTATCCCTCCCCAGACACAACTTCACTGTTGCAAGCCAAATTCCAGTCCCCACCTATAAGTAATATTCCTTGGAGAAAGCTGATAATTTTTCCCAGAATTTTCTTAAGCTCAATTACAGCATTTGTAGGTGGAATATAGATGCATGCCAGTGCAATCCTCCTGCCTTGCCAGTAGCTCCTTAGTACCACACATCTTCCATTATTGTCTTTTTTCCCTCTTCTACCACTACTGGAGCTCCTCTTGCAATTAATATAAGTAATCCTCTTTTTCTTTGCCTCAGATATTCCACCCAATAACTATCCTGAAAACCTTTATCAAATTCACATGTTCAATTCTTTCCAGGTGTGTCTCCTGTAGCATAGCTATTTGCACTCTACATTTTTAATATAGTTCACTACTCTTTCTTTTTTAAATTTATCTGTATGACTATTTAGACTGAAAGACATTACAAAAAGCATCATTTTCTTATATACTTATTATTATCACTTTTTATGTATAACTGCTTTTTTGTTAAACATCTATTTCCAACTTTTATGTTACATGCATACACTGTTTGGCAGGTTGATCTTTTATACAGTTGTTTCTTCTCATATCCATTTGAACCTATATCACAACTTACAGAACATTTTCTTCTATTGAAAGCCCTCAAACAAACAAAAAAAAAACCTGGCCCAATACCCCCTAGAACCTATCAATTTAATAATAACACACAAAACTATGTACACCTTCAAATATTGAACGTTTTGTTTCCTAATAAGAACAAAAGTTCTAAACTGATAGCCATTCAGACAGGTTAGAGTTAACCAAAAAGAAAGGTTAGTCATCCTAAGATGCATGGTGCAGCCTTTGCTTTTAGTAAGTGCTGTCTGGTTTTATCTTATTTTTATCGCTCTCCCAGCTGAGAAAACATTTGAATGCTTTCAGTAAACACTTTCTCCAAGCCATTTATTCTCTTTATCACATTGTCATATAGCGGCATACAAACCTGCTAAGGATATCTTGTTTACCAGAAAAAAGTCTTATAGTATTTAATATTCTTTTCCATTTACAAGCTTTATAATAAACTTGTAAATGGATAAAGCCTAGGGTCTTAACCCAGTCATTGCCCTATACAAGCATGGGAAAAAGTACACAGATTTTTCTTTTGTCATGATTTCTTAACCAGACCTCTCCTCTCTCCCCCTCCCCTCTGCCCCCCCCTTTTTTACAATGTGTAGTGCCTACATTTCTTAAAACTGAACAATGAAAAAGAGAAAAGGGAGAAAAAGAAAAAAAAACACTTGTTTAAATTAATATCCTGGTACATTAAAAAAAGAGAAAACTTTACTTCAAGTGCTAATTGGTTTTGTGTGATCTGTATAGCTCTCCCAGCTGGGAGAGCCCCTGGATGCTTTTAGAGATCATAATGTCCTAGTCTGTTTCTCTTTTCTTTCTTTTTTTTTCCTCACTCTCCACCAAACTGTAGCCAGTTTCTGTTTATGAGATTGTCTCAATGGAGACATGAGACCCAGGCAGCCAGTTTCACTTTATCAGATCACTGCAATGGAAACACGAGGACCAGCTGCAGAACTGTTACTGAGCATACAAGTATTTGTTACCAAAAATGCATCATAATATTCAATGTTATTTTTCATTTACTTGCTCTCTCTTAAAATTTGTTACTAAAGCAATCTAAGGTCTTATCCAATCATTCCCCCATGCAAGAATGAGAAAAAGCATATTAATTTTTCTTTTATCATGGTTTTTAACCAGGCTTTTGTTTTTACATTGCAGTGCCTACATTTCTTAAAACTGAACAAGAAAAAAAACAGAAGGGAGAAAGAAAAGAAAAAAAAAAAAAGAAAAGCAGCACCTATTTACAACCACCATTACACTTAAAAGTAACTGAAAAAAAAATTATAGCATGTGAAGAAAACCACATTTCACAAAATTAGTACTATTTAAGAAAAAAATCTTTACTTACAGTTAACTTTCACCCTCCTCTTTCCCTCCCCAAAGCACTTTTCTCAAAATTAATGACATGAAGTACGGCATATGCTCTGGAGTCCCCCACAAGTCCAGAAAATTCTGAAAATGTCCAACATTTCCAGATTTTCTTATTCTGTCATATTTCACAAATATAATTATTGAACTGTAATCCCATATTAAGTTACTGATTTTATTATTGTTCATCTCCGAAATCCCGTTGATCCTTCATTTCCAACATAGTCTTGATTCTTTTAGTCAACTCTCATGCTTCCTTCCTCCTTTACAACATTTTCCGTTGAAAAATTGGAAAAGGTTTCACAGGTACCGTCCCTTTGTGGTCTTTATTACCAGAAGAACAAACAGCAAATTCTCCTTCAGTTTCACATCTTACTTTTAGCATTACCTTCTTAGCATGTACTTCATCAAAAAATGATTTTGTCCCTCCAGGGAAGAATACCTTGAATATAGCTGGGTGCAACAGTTTGAATCTCACACCTGCAGCTCGGCATTCCCTGAATAATGGAATAAATTTGCTCCTACTCTGTTTGGTGTACAATGAGTAGTCATTCTCCACAAACACTCTGCTGTCTCCCATTGTCATTAATTTGTCCTTCTGCCACAGTTTTGTCAGAATCAACTCCTTCTGCTGGTAGGATTGCATCTTTACTATTAAAGGTCTAGGTTGCTTTCCTGTCACCAGGTTTGGAGCATATATATACAACGTCCCCTTATAACTAACAACTCTTGCTGTGGGATACCAGTCTAGTTGTTTATCTGCGCTTTCATAAAATCAATGCTGTCTATTCCTTCCAGCTTCTCTAGTGTAGATGAAAATCTCAGGTTTTCCCTATGTGCTCTGTCCTCTAATTCTATTATTTTTTGAAACATCTCTTCCTGAGCAGTTTCATATTCAGCCAAGCTTTTCTTCATTTTGACCTCTGATTTTTGCAGCTTTATCATTTCATCTATCTGTTTAAAGCTTCTTCCATTTTCCAGCCTTTTATTGTTTGTGTTGATATACTCCTTCAGTGTTTTGTTTATTTTAACCAGGTCTGTATGCAGTTGTCATGTATTTTCCTGTAGGTTAATGTCTGAAGGTTGCATTGGCTTTTGCTGAACAGCTGCAGAACATTTTCCATTCAATATTTCTTCCTCACATTTTGTAGCTGATTTTTTTCCAGGTCTTTTGTATTTCTTTATTCCTGGCATCCAGGCAGTGGACTTACTAGCCAGTTACTTAAATTTACCCATAAACACAAATCTACTGGCCTTCTCTGCTGAGTTTCTGAGAGAGTGAGAAAAACTGTTACTCAATGTGCAGCCATCTTGGAAGTCCCAAAATAGTTAAGTATTCTTTCCTTTTTGTCTATACCTCTGAAACCATTGACATTCTAAGATAATATGGAACATGTCACCATTATGGTAAGAAGTCATTATTCCCACCCATTATATATGGCAGCTTTTTAAATGTCTTGTTCCAGCTTTCATGAAACATGCACCGATTAATGTTTGGCAGGTTAATCATTTATACAGTTTTTTTCTTATCATTAACACTGGACCCTATGTCATACTTTACAAGATGTCTTATTTTAATAAAATACATCAAACAAAAAACAAACAAACACACCCCAGAATGCCCCCATAACCTGCTAATTGAATACAGACACACTTAGCTATCTACATCTTTAAATAGCAAAATGTAACCCTCCTAATAGGAACATTTGTGCCAAACAGACAGCTGCTATCAAATGCCCTAATTAACCTGAAATTAAGGCTATCCATGCTAAGATGTATATTACTGTCCATTCTTCATTGCTGTCTGTTCTTTTTGTTTATCTTTATCCCTACACACACACACACACACACACACACACACACACACACACACACACACACACATGAAAACTATTTGTACACCTTCAGAAATCATTAACTTTTAGCCTTGAAGAAACCAGTATTTTGTGTTTTATTGCCCTATTATCAAGGATAGGATGTTCTGGAGCACTGCGGAGCCAAAGGATGCTCTCCCTCTGGAAACCAGATCTAACTTACAGTGGTTTATAAATGTGTGAGAAGAGGCCCATGTGGCAGCCGAGCAAATGTCATCCAACGAAACTCTAGCTCGAAAAGCAGCAGAGGTAGAAACAGACAGAGTTGAATGGGCATGGACTCCCTGAGAAGCAGGCCTGCCAGAACTCTCATAAGCCAAGAGAATACACTGAGAAATCCACCTGGATAGTGTGACTTTAGAAACAGCTTTCCCCAAACTGGACTTAGCAAAGGACACAAACAGCTGATCTGAACATCTATAACTGGCTGTCCTGTGCAAATAAAATCTCAACTGTCTGTGTACATCCAAAGAGTGTAACTTGTATTCGCCTTTA
The DNA here is from genome assembly GCF_019279795.1 of Protopterus annectens. Taxonomy (NCBI): domain Eukaryota; kingdom Metazoa; phylum Chordata; order Ceratodontiformes; family Protopteridae; genus Protopterus; species Protopterus annectens. The sequence continues at coordinate 1,553,679,632 of NC_056737.1, read as the reverse complement.
TTTTGGTAATTGGGAAAGAAGACTGGCAAATTAATAGACTGGTTAATGTTAGCCTCGGAAGCAATTTTGGGAAGAAAAGAGGGATTGGTCCTGAGGAATACCATATCCTTGTGGAAAGTCAAGTACGGAGGCTTGGCACAAAGAGCTTGAAGCTCCAAAACCCTTTTCGCTGAAGTAATAGTGACTAGAAAAGCCCGTTTTCCAGGATAAGAATTTGAGATCTACCGAGGCAGCAGGCTCAAAGGGAGAAGCTGTTAAGATAAGTCCCAAGGAGGGATCACATCCTTTACCGGAGGCCTTAGTAGGAAGGTGCCTTTTAAGAAGGCCTTACACAATCTGGATGAGGTCAAAGGGCCATAATCACATCCAACATGGTAATGAGCGATTGCCGCCAACTGAACTTTGACTGTGGAAGAGCTAGCACCTTTATCAAACAGTCCCGATAGAAATTCCAGCACAGCTGGTAAAGGAGCTGTGAAAGGATCCCGATTCTGATGTTCTGCCCAAATAGAAAAACGTTTCCATTTGCTACGATAAACTTTCCTAGTAGACGGCTTGTGAGCCACCACTAGGATCGCTTTTACCGGGGAAGAGATACCGGGAGTCCGAACTAACAGTGGAACTGGATCAACCAAGCTGTGAGCTTGAGGTTGTCCAGGTTCGGGATTGGTAGACCCAAGGGGGTGAGATATCAGATCCGGGGCAGGATTTAGAATCCAGGGAGGATTCACTAGATGAGACCACAGATAAGGGAACCATGCCTGACGAGGCTAGAATGGGGCAATGAGGATTATCGTGCTCCCCAACCGTATGGCTTTCTGCAGAAATTTCAACATCAGGGGAAGAGGCGGGTAAGCATAAAGTAGACCGGGAGGCCAAGCATGCACCAGAGCATCTCTTGGTGATTCCCCGGGTGGGGGAATTAGAGCGAAGTAGGTGTTGCACTTCGTGTTTGAAGGAGAGGCGAAAAGATCACAACAAGGTTGACCCCATTTGGAGAAGATCTGCTTCACTACTTTGGGATCCAGAGACCACTCGTACGGCGAGAGGATGGTGCGACTCAATTTATCCGCTAGGATGTTGGACCAGCCCAGAATGTGCGTCGCTATGAGAAAGCGGTTGGTGGAAATTGCCCATTCCCAAACTCTAATGGCCTCTCGACAAAGTGGATAGGACCTGGTTCCCCCTTGTTTGCTGATATACCAAACTACAGACATGTTGTCCGTTTGGATCACAATAGTCCCGACGGGAAGAAGGCTCTGAAGTGCTTGCAACGCTAACAGCACTGCCCTCATCTCCAGGACATTGATATGCAGTGAGGTCTCCATCTGGTTCCACGTGCCTTGGACGGTCCTGCTGCAACAATGCCCCCCCCACCCGAGGCAAGAGGCGTCCGTGGTCACCGTGGCTAGGGGAGGGGGACATAGAGAAGGGGCGCCCCTTTGGAGGTCCGGAGACTGGAGCCACCATAAGAGGGTGCTCCTGCAAACCCTGCTGAGAGGGACAGGATGGCTCAGGGGATAACGCAGGAAGGACCATTGGACTTGGAGGGTCCAATGTAGAATTCTCATATTTAGGCGCGCCATGGGAAGGAGATTGATGGTAGCCGCCATCAAGCCTAGGGCCCTCATGACCAGTTCTGCCGGAGGGGTCGGACAATTAAGAATGGCCTGCACATGAAGTCTTAGGGATCGCATCCGGTCCGGAGTTAAGAAGGCTAAGAGCTGGTTTGTGTCCAACCTGGCTTCGATAAAATCTATGACCTGAGTCGACAGTAGGGAGGATTTTCCAGTGTGGATCGTGATTCCCAGCCGAGGAGCTAGGCGAAGAAAAAAAATCCTGGCTGTGCAGAGTAGATGCCTTGTGGGGGCGGTCAGGAGCCAGTCGTCCAGGTATGGAAAGACCTGAATTCCCTGGAGTCTCAGGTGGGCCACTACCACCGCTAACACCTTGGTGAACACCCTGGGAGCCGTGGTGAGACCAAAGGGGAGAACCCTGAATTGGTAATGGCTGGCTCCTAGCCTGAAGTGGAGAAACCTCCTGGATCGTCTGTCCATTAAGATGTGGTAGTACGCATCCTTGAGGTCTATGGAGCACATCCAGTCGTTCTCCTGCAAGAGGGGAAGAATGGATTGAAGAGTGACCATCCGGAACTTTTCTTTGGCTATTGCCAGGTTCAAGAGGGATAAGTCGAGGATCGGTCTTAAGTCCCCTGTCTTTTTTGGCACCAAGAAGAACCTGGAGTAAAAGTCCGATCTGTACTGGTCTGGGGGGACGTGCTGGATCGCTCCTGTTTCTAGCAGCTGCCAAATTTCTGCAGCTGCAGCCTCCCTCTGATCGGGTGGGACATCGGGGAGGCACCTGGGTCTGAGAGGGGGATGGAGAAACGGAATCTCGTAGCCTCTGGATATGATCCGAAGCACCCAGCGGTCTGTCGTGATGGACTCCCAAGCTGCTAGGTGCTTCGAGAAACGCCCCCCGACTGCCTCCAGAGTGAAGCAGTCAGGTAACCCCTCAGGGTTGCTTCGTGGGCTGATCAGAGAAAGGTTCTCTGGACCCAAAGTTCTTCGGGCCCCCTCTGCCTCTAGGGCGGCGTCCACCCTGTCCTCCTCTGCCTCTGAAGGACAGGGAGTCCAGAGCAAAACGGGACTGCTGAGACTTTCGGAACCACATCTTCTTCTGTCCCTTTTGGTTCTTAGAGAAGGACCTCTGGGGAGCAGAGAAGCAGACTCTGACGGCAGACAACGTCTTCCCGTCTTTCTCGCTCTGGACCAAGGTGCCGCGTACGGTCGTGCCAAAGAGGGCAGAACCATCAAACGGGGCATTAACGAATGACGCCTTGAAGGGTTCCGCAAAATCACAGTGGCAGAGCCAGGCCTGTCGGCTTAGTATGACGCCCGCTCTGCTAGCTCTAGCGGCCCCTTCCATAGCATGGGACAGTAGCCGCATAGAGGTATTGGAAATCGACCTGAGAGTGGCCATTTGGGTAGAGTACACCTGTGTGTCCTCTGCCGACATGGACTCTGGGGGCGACCCGGCGTATTCTTTAATAAGATCCCGCTGGAGCCGTATGACGTGTGCCATGTAGTTCAGCAACCTTATGGAGAAGGTGGCTGAAGCAAACATCCACTTCCCCAAATGGTCCATCGCCCGAGACTCCTTGTCAGGGGGATGGACCGAGGGACTCTCTTGGGCTAGTTCCCTTTTGGTGGCCACCGCCACCAACATGGCATCTACAGGGGTTCCCTTGCTCCAATGAGACCTGTCCGAAGGGGGGCTGAGAATTCTGTTGGACCTCTTAGGGACGGGCTCCACAGTGTCCGGCTCCTTCCATGCTCTGGTAGTGATCAAATCTACCAGGGGATCGGCCGGAGGGGACACCCAAGAGGTAGATGGGCCTGCTTCAAACGCCTCCAGGAACACGGACTCGTCTGAGGTAGGCTTTGGGGCAGACCCCCCCCCCCGATCCTGAGCATCTCCATGATGTCTCCAAATGAGACATCTTCGGGAGGTGATCTTGGGGAACCTTCCCCCTCCTCCAAATCCGCGTCCTCTGTTAAGGACTCAGGGGAGTCCAAGTGCCTCCTTTTGCACTTGCGTTTGTGAGGAACCTCCTTGGGGGGGGGCTGTCCGAGGAGGCCTCACCAACCACATCCTGTTCCAACAAGGGAACGATCTGAGACGTCTGAGCAGGCTGTCCCTGGGGCCGGGTGATGGAAGTCGGACCTGTTTGCGAGGGAGTGCAGGGTGGAGCGGTAGCTAAGGCCGGGGACCTGGAATCCCTCGACAGAACCATCTCCACCACATCGAATGCCGAAGGAGAGCCACTCTCTCTAGGATCCGAGAGCAGACCCTCCCTCGGATCCGATGAGCAGATCGGGGCCGGAGTCGAAGGCAAACCTGACCACCTCGGATCCGAAGCTCAACTCTCGGCTCCGAGAGCCTGGATCCAAAGAAAAGGGACCCGACAGGCTCGAGGGTGCTGTCGGTGCCGAAGTACCCGATTCCATCGGCGCCGACATTCCTCCGGCTCCGACGCTACTCGGCTCTGTAGACCCCGAACGCGGAAAGCGGGTCAGGGAAGGAGCAATCGGGGCGAAAAAAGGGGTCAAGCTCCCCCCCCGGAGGGGGGGAGGCAGGAACACTCCCATCTGCAGCTGGGCCTGGAGGAACCTTCTCATCATCCGGTCCAAGTCTGCATCTGTTAGGCTTCTAGTGGATCTGGAAGAGGCCGAGGCGGGCCGGGAGTGCTGCCGCGATGACCTCGAAGGAGACCGGGCCTCATCCTCCTCCAGCTTCGGTGAAAAGCTGGGGGAACGGAGCCGGGAAGGAGAAGGTCCGGACGTCCCAGGGGGAGAAGCTCGCTTGGCTGGTGGGGCCGAAGCAGAGGCCTCGGCCTGCTGCATGTGTTTTTCTCGGCGCTTCTCCCTCCTGGCTTCCCTATCCTCCAGGCCCAAGGTGGGAGGTTGAGTCCCGGCCAGAGGAAGGGAAGCATCCATCGGCGCAGCCGCAGCTGAGGCAGGAGCCACGGAGGGACCGGAGGACGGAGCCGAGTCCGGGGGCAGGAGTCCCACCAGAATCAGCTTCGACCTCCGGTCCCTGATAGCCCCGGGGTTGAATGCTGCACAAATAGAGGAGCCAGAAGACAGGTGTTCAACACTAAGGCAGATCACGCACCGAGTGTGGCCATCAGCCGGGGAAAGCTTATGGCCACACTCGGTACACTTGGAAAAGAAAGTTTTGGTGGCCTCAGGCATCCCAACTAAAAACACACACGCTAGGCCCCAAAACCACACACACACACACACACACACACACACCTTAACGCTGCCGAGAAACGGGGGAGGAAAGGCTAACAATTACACTAAAAACTAAGGATAGGTAACAACACAAACTCACTCAAAAATATTAACTATTTTACAAAGAAAGATTTTTCTCACAGAAAACCAACTCGCGGAGGCCTGGAAGCTCGAGATCAAGCTGCTGGTAGTAACCGCGGCAAACTAGATCTGAGGTCTGGAAGGGACGGCAGGGAGTTATGGGTAAGGGGGAGGAGCTTGGAACTCGGATCTTAGCTGTTGGAAACTGCTGGCTCGGATCCGATAACCCATAGGTTAATGCACAAATGAAGTTAACTACTTCAGATCCAGTATTTTGTGTTTTATTGCCCTATTATCAGCTTGCCTCCATGGAAAAGCAAGAGGGAAAAGAAAAATGTATTCCTCTGTTGCAGGCTGAAAGAGAAGCTGAAACATTTACTGCTAAAGGAAAACTTTTCATTATATTTGGTGTTCTCATATTGTCTTGTTTCCACTTAAAAACTGTTATTAGATTAAGCCAGCAATCTTAATCTAGACATTCACCTATGCAAAAGTAAGAGAAAATATATCAGCTCTACATATATTATGATCTGTGTACTTCTAAACTCCACCCTCTACTGCAACAACCCAAGATTAGAGCCTATTAACTTAAACATGCTTTTGCTTAGCTTTTCTTCTCTTTTTTGCATGGTAATACCTACATTTCTTAATATCAAATAGGAAAGAAACAGATGAGGAAGAAGAAAGAAAAAACACCTGCTTACTTTAATAACGTTATTACGTGCAACAACTAAAAATACTTTAGTATAAAATATGTAATTTATATTGTGAAAAGTTTTATAGAAATACTGTTAAGAAAATAAGCTGTTTTACTTACAGTTAATTTTTCCCTGTTGCTCCCCTCAAATTTCCAAACTTTAATGACATGAAATAAAGCCACTGCTTTTCAGTCCCTCAAGAGTTTAACAAAGTCAACAAAAGTTCACTCTTTCACAAATATGATCGATGCTTTGCAGTCTCTCATTTATTCATTAATTTCCATGTTGCTGGTCTTCTTCACGTTCATCTCCATCTCCCAACTCCAGATTCCAGTTCAGTTCCATTGTACTCCCAATTCTCCTGGTCAACTCCTGTGCTTTTCTCTGTCTCTCAAGCATTTTACTTTAGAACAGTAAAAAAAAAAAGTTTCACTGGCAAAGTCTCTTAATGTGCTCTATTATCAGAAGAATGAAAATCAGAGTCCACGTCTGCTTGACAGCTCATTATTTGTTGGACAAACTTTTGCACCTCCTTAGCCTGTTCTGTTTCAAAAAAAAAAAAGATCGCCCAAGAAATAATATTCTGGAAACAGCTGCATACAACTTTTAAAACCTTGCCTTTTGGCCACAGTTTTGTCAGGATCAAACTTCTTCTGCTGGTAAATTTGCATCTTTACTAATACAGGTGTTGGCTGTTTTTCTCATGGGCAGATCTGGAGCATATACACAGTGCACCTTTTTAGTTGGCAGTTCCTGCAGTGGAATAGGAGTCCAGTTCCTTATTTTTGCCTTCATAAAATTAATATACTCTTTTCCTTCTAGTTTCTCTGTACAGTATAAAATCTCAGATTTTACCTATGTGCTCTGTCCACTATCTCTACCATTTTTGAAACATCTCTTCTTGAGTAGTCTCATACTCATCCAGCCTTTTCATTTCGACCTCTGATTTTTGCAGTTTTATCAGCTCAGCTGAGTATCTGTTTAAAGATTCTTCCATCTTCCAGCATTTTGCTATTTGAACTAATATTCTCCTTCAGTGTTTCTTTTATTTTAATCAGCTCTGAGTACATTTGACTTATTTTTCCAGCAGACTGCTAAAGCCATGTCTTGCACCAAAACAGGAGCTTGAAAAATAAGTTATGTTCTTACCATAACATTCCATCTGTGTTGTTCATCTTCATTCATTTATTACTGATGGGTGTCGGTTCCATCCACGGAACTGAGTCAGCCTTATACCAAGCTGGTGCCAGCCACAAAACTCTTGAGCTAAGCTTTTACCCACAGTTCCTTTCTTCCTGTTACCTCAGATCGAGTTTGCCCATAATAAGTAAAGCAGAGGCTTTTTCTGAGCAGAATCCCTAAAGGTAAGAGTAGTACCCAATCCGATCTTCCAAGAGCCTCTGGAGGGGGAAGGTGGGCGGGACATAATGAATGAATGAAGATGAACAACACAGATGGAACGTTATGATATAAACATAACTTCTTTTATCTGATGTTCTTAATCTTCATTCATTCCTTACTGATGGGACAGAGTTCCTAGCTACTTTTAGTTCTGGGAGGCCCTTATGGAAGGATGTTCCTGAGTACCATTGAACCAAAAGATGCTCTTCCCCTGGAGACCAAATCCAATTTGTAATGAGTGATAAGGGTATGAGGGGTAGTCCAAGTCCCAGCTGCACAGATATCATCCAATGAAGCCTCAACATGAAAAGCAACAGAGGTTGCCACCGACCTACTGGAGTGTGCTTTGACTCTGCATGACAGAGAAAGTTCATTTCATTTGGTAAATCAAATATATACAGTTTCTCAACCATTTGGACAAGGTTACTTTTGAGACAAAGTTTCCCAGTTTGGGGCCTGAATAGAACACAAATAGTTGTTTCCCAGTTTGGGGCCTGAATAGAACACAAATACCTGGTCTTATTTACGTATTGAATTTGTTCTGTCCAGGTAAAAACTTAATTGCCTATGCACATACAGCAAATGGAGACAGTATTCTTCTTTGTTTGAGTAGCTAGGAAAAAAGACTGGTAGGTCAATCATTTGGTTAATTGTCAAATCTGAAATAACCTTTGGCAGAAAGGAAGGATTAGTCCGGAGTGATACTCTGTCCTTATGAAATACTAAGTAAACGTGCTTAATTCACAAGGCCTGAAGCTCAGAAATGTGTCTGGTTGATGTGACACCTATCAAAAGTAGTGATGTCCAAGACAGGAACTTTAAGACACAAGTGAAAGCAGGTTCGAAAGGCGATCGTGTCAGGGACTGTAGTACTAACGTTAAATTCAAGGTTCGATGGGTTCCCTGAAGGGTGGTCTGACATGAGACTCCTTTTAAGAAAGTTTTGCAGAGATGATCAGACATTAGTGATGAGTCTTGGAACCCATTATGGAAATTTGAGATAGCAGCTAAGTTTACTCAGATGGTTGAGGCTGCTGCTCCTGAATGAAGACTTGCAAGACAATCCAAAACCACACTAAAAGGGACTGTAGAGGGGTCTAGTTGTCTTTGTCGAGACCAAATAAGGAACCTCTTCCACTTGCTGAGATAGAGTTTTCTGGTGGATGGTTTATGTGAAGCCAGAAGGATATTACGTACTGGGGAGGTAAGGTTATTCTGCTTGACGATTACCGGAAGAGGAGAAACCAGGTTGTCAGCTTGAGACTGGATATGTCAGATCAATTCTGGAGTTGGATCCAGAATCCAAGGTTGATACATCAGGTGAGGCCAGAGGGAGGGGAACCAAATCAGTTGTGGCCAGCAAGGGGCAATGAGGATTATTCTGCTTCTCAGATGAAGGGCTTTCTTTAGAACTTGGAGAATCAGGGGAAAAGGGATACAGAAGTCCCATGGGCCAATTGTGTAGCAGAGAGTCCCTCGGGGACTACCCCTGCAGTGGAATTAGGGCAAAGTACCTGCCGCATTTGTGGTTTGCTGGGGAGGCGAAAAGGTCACAGTAAGGCTGGTCCCAGCAGCTGAAGATATTCATCACAATAATTGGATTGAGGGACCACTCGTAAGGCAGTAGAATACATCTGCTCTGTTTGTCTGCAATTATGTTGGAACTCCCAGGAATATGCGGTGCAATCAGAAAGCGGTTGGAAGCTATTGCCCATTGCCAAATTCTCATGGCCTCTCGACACAATGGGTAGGACTTGGTTCCCCCTTGTTTGTTGATGCACCAGACCACTGACATGTTGTCTGACTGAATACCAATTGTGGTACAACAAACCAACGAGACAAGGAGCCACCAAGCTGCAGAACGCTGATACAAGTCGTATCACAAAACGGCACTTTATTTAGCCAAAAAAAAAAAACCAAATATAAACAACAAGTGTGAAGCGCTTTTTGTTTAACTCCTGTTAAACTTCTTCAAACTGTTACAAAACACTGACATCACTTTCTTTAATGCAAAAACGCATTTCAAATGATACTAAATTAAAACCACCTGCTCACAATTACCTAATCAACTTCCTAGGACACTGATATGCAGATTGGCTTCTATGCCTGACCAAGTACCTTGGACCATCTTCCCTTGGTAAAGCCCCCCCCCCCAACCCTATCAGAGAAGCGTCCATAGTCACTGTGGCCCAGGGCAAAGGGGGCGACTCCATAGTCGAGTAGTTCTAGCTGGATAAGTTCTCTGACTGCTAGACAGTTATGTGACTGATAGTTATAGTTTGTGGCAAATCTTGAGTTTTTTTATAACTTTTTTTAGCTTTACCTTCGTCTGGCTTCATCCACCACATTAAATCCTGTTTGCATCTTTGAGTTATCCGTATATGAAAGGTCAAAGGATGTTGTAAGGGGTACCACTGTGTCAGAAGGAGCCATTGGAGAATTCTCATGTGTAGTCTTGCCAAGGGCACTATGGTTATTGATGCTGCCATGGAACCCAGGAGTTTTAGAACTGTTCAAGCTGGGGCTAGGTTTTGACAGAGTATCACCCGGATTTGGGATCTTATCCTGTGTAGTCTGTGGTCCAGAAGAGCGACTAGGCAAGTATGCATGTTGACATTTGCCTCTACAAACTCCAAGGTTTGAGAGGGAATCAAGTTGCATTTACCCCAGTTTATTGAGATTCCCAGAGATTCTGCTAGTTTGAGAGGGTAGTTTAGGGCTATCTCCAGTAGACGCTTGGTGGGGGTGGTGAGGAGCCAATTATCTAAATATGGAAACACCCAGAATCCTTGTAGTCTCAAGTGAGCTGTTACCACTGCCATGCATTTGGTAAACACTCTGGGGGCTGTAGAGAGTCCGAAGGGCAGTATATGGAATTGAAAGTGACTGGCTCCTAACTGGAAGTGAAGAAATCTTCTGGAGTGTTTGTCTATTTTTATGTGGTAATACGCATCCTGAAGATCTATTGAGCACATCCAATCATCTTTTTCCAAAAATGGAAGGATAGACTGAATCGTGACCATCCGGAATTTTTCCTGTTTGACAAATTTGTTTACGATGCTGAGCTCCAGAACTGGTCTCCAGTCCCATCTTTTTTGGCACTAAAAAGAATCTTGAGTAGAATCCAGATACTATCTGGTCTGGTGGGACTGCCTGGATGACTCTTTTTCGAAGCAGCTTTTGAATTTCTAACGCTGCTGATTCCCTTTGACTGGGTGGAATGTTGGGAATTCGTATTGATGACTTTGGGTAAAGATTGAATGGGACATGATATCCTCTGGTTATGTTCTGTTGCACCCATAAATCTGCTGTTATTGTTAGCCAGGCAGAATAGTGTAAGGAAAGACATCCCCATCTGACTCCAGAGGAAAGCAATTGGGCCTCTTCTCAGCAGCACTGATACGGTTGAGCAGAGAAAGAATCTCTGGATCCCTGGTTACGCAGACCTCCTCTGCCTCTATAGTGGCGCCTTCTGGATGAGTTACCCCCTCTGCCCAGGGGAGTATACTCGCCACGTGCGTCACAGAAAGGACCCTGCAATTTCTCCCATTCAAAGCAATTACAGCCCAGACGAAGCTCAAATGGGATAGGGCTAAAGTTGTGCGCGTGCACATTAAGCAGTGTTTACTCTGCGGAAGCGGAACTGCTGTAGTGTGACTCCAGCGTGTTTTTCCAGCCAGAGGGGGATACTGAAGTTACCTTACAAAACTTTCGAAGTGGTGATCATTGGCATTTTAATGTCACATTCTACATTATAAATGATGCATATGATAACTCAGTTGGAGCTGTCAGCACAGTTCTAGAATGAACATGACATGCAAAGTGATGAGAATTTTACCAAATGCTGTAAAGAGACTACCACCGGGTGCCTTTTTGGAATAAATTTTTCACTCACTTGTAGATGCTTTACTAATGTTTTACAGAACCAAAGGCATGCTAGTAATCGATTGTATAGCATTAATTTGCATCCGTTACGGAGAAGGAGCTGCCTAAAACAAAGGCAAACAATGTCTTGTAAGTTATTGTTTTTATGCACTTCAAATAGAAACAGTACATTGCAACAATCGTATTTTTATTAATTGTATTTTCCCTTGTAAGGTACAGCGAATTGCAAAAGTTATGTTTGCAGTATGTTGACCTGATGTACATTTTTGCAGCCTGTTGAAGTAGGAACTGTTGTACCTCTCAACTGTACAGATTTTCGCAAAATGTTCAGATTTTTGCTTCATATTTTTGGTCTGCTCCTCAAAAAAAATTGTTTTTCTGGCAAATCATTGAGGATTGAAGTCAGGAAATAATGACAGAGGTTTGAGTTACAGACTTCATACTCTTCAGAAAATTTGTGGTAATGCAAAATCTGTTATTCTATCAACTTTCTAAGTTTTTAAGAAGAATATTTATAAATTGCTCCTGTTTTGGGGCTTTGTCTTAGAGGTTGAGAGGTTTGCATGATGGAGTTTGTTATTGCACCTTATCCCAGACAACTGTTGCACTGTACTTTTTTCTTATGTAGAGACGAAATACTTTTGCTTGCCGAAATTTTTTTTTAGAGCTGTAACCTGCCTCATATGACATGATAGAAGGCATCCCTTGGAAACAGAGCATTTATTTGTTTTATTTTTTGACAGAGCATGATTCTGTGGTATCTAGACATCACAACATTAGTTACAGGCTGCCTGAATTTCCGAGCTAACTGCAGCCACAGGAGATCTATGCTCCCTGTAAAGATGTATTGCCAACTAGATATTGTAGATGACCTACTTTAATCTAAGGCTGACTGTTTATAAAGTGTTGCAGTATTGGAGCCACTGCTTAAATGTCTTCACATCTGCATAAAAACAATATTTTTATCACCTAAAATGCTTTGCTGTTGTATAATGAGGCCTGGCCAGTGCCCCACATGTTGTCATTCAGCAAGTGTGAACACAGAGAAAAGAAGCAAAATTATCAGACAGACTTCCTGCTTTACAGAATAAACTGTGATTTCATAGAGATGTGAAGAGCTAAAATGTGTCGGTGTTAATGGCAGTCAGCCTGGTGAGACATAGGAACATATCCATTTTTCAGTCTGGTGACATTTAAATTTAGTAATTTCCATGTTTTTCTGTTTTTAGTGCTAGAGGAATGGAGTTCTAAATTTTTGAAATTTTGTTTGAGTATATGGAGTCTCCTGCAGAATTTAAGATTTCTTTATGGCGAGCAGAGATTTGTCTTTTAAGGGAAAAGAGTTGTATGATATTTTTTATGGTAGGACAGTTGTCTGGCTTGTGCAACATTTTGTGTATGTTAGCAAACTGTGATAAAGCTAGGTAGTCGAGTAGTTCTAGCTGGATAAGTTCTCTGACTGCTAGACAGTTATGTGACTGATAGTAATAGTTTGTGGCAAATCTTGAGTTTTTTTTATAACTTTTTTTAGCTTTACCATCAGCGTGACTTTCAGGTTACAGAATATAGAAGAAGCGTACAGTAGAGAAGGCAGTCAGTAAGCAGATGCTATACGTTTTTTTTTTCTTCATCCGAGAAGAATGATTTTACTTTGCATAAAGAGCCCAGTTTCTGGTTAGTTTTCTTAATGGTTTAGTTAATGTGTTGATCAATATTCAGCAGGTCATCAGTGATGGCACTTAGGAGTTTGAGCATGGTGAACTTGCTCTGTCTTAGTGTTGTTAGGACATTTCCCACGCCAGAAGGAGGTGATAGTGTGGGCTTGCTCAGTATAAAGAAGACAGAAGCTGAGTTGTCACACAGGTACTTGCTATGCAGGTTTCTTCTTCTTCTTTAGAACATATTTAAAAGAGAAATAGATACTGCTTTATGAAAACACTACTTAGATCAGAGAAAATGTGTGCCTGCAGCCTGAGGAGGTGGTCAGTTCTGCAATTTATCTTGTACACAGTATTATTACCTCAATTTAGTGGGGGGGGGGGGCATGGATGCTGACAGGGGATGTGGAAGGAATTAAAAGGCTAGCATTCCTAGATGTACTCTATGCCTGTACTTTATAATATAGAACAGACATTTTATTCTTAATTTGTTATAATGATTTGCTGCAGGACACTTATTCCAGGATGAAGTTTTCCCTCAGAAAAATGGCTTCTCGCATATGATAGTAAGCATCTATATCAGCATTTTGAAAACTGAATAGTTCGAATCACTAACTGTCGAACTGACATGATTGAACTATCCAATTTTTGAATGCCGAGAAAAAAAAAAAACAATAAAAAAGGGTGTAGGCAGGGGGGCAAGCCCCCATGCACCCCCCACTACTTAAATAAACCAATTCCGAGACCGGACTACATTGAGATAAATGGAAATCTCCCCTTACGGAGATTTCCGTTTACCTGTTCGACGTTCTGCCCTTTCGGCATTCTCGATGCGACAATATCAAATTCAATATTGTCAGCGTTCGAGATGCTGATAGGGACCCTGATATTAACACGCGTTGCCACTGTTGAAGCACCTGATCAGCTAGAATATGGAAGGTGTGTGGAGTTAAATTATTCCACATTCCTTTCAGCTGTGTGTGAAAGGTCTCACTTATAAAATGGAGAGAGCTAGTGTAGGCAGTCATAATAAAGAACCACAACTGTGCACTAAAAATAGAGGTAGTAGCATGTTTAGCTTTCAGTTGGAATTGATCTTTTTATTGCAAGTTAGTTAAACTGAATGTTATTTCTTTAAATAAGTGCCATAAAACACCACATTTAAATGTTGCCTTCTGAGTTGTGGTATAGAAAATAATTTAGATCCAATAATTCTTCAGTCTAGAAAAGGGAACAGTTTGAATTTATGCACCACTAATCCTTCCTGATAATTTTTTTCTGTTCACTGCCTTCTTTCCCTTAAGAAACCAAGCCATATTTTTAAAAGTAATGTCATTTAAAACGTGTCTTAAAACATGAAGTCTTTATTTCATAAATAAATTATATAAGGTAATAGCAACTAGTGGCTGTGGAACGTTGGAGTTAATTGAATGATTACAGTAGTGCTACTAATTCAGCAATAAGCAAAAAATAATCTTTGAGGTGGTACTGAGTTTAAGTTTATTTAGGTGTTTTATGGAAAACACTGTAACAAAATTTTAAAGCAATGGCAACATGTCATCATCCCACACCATCAAAGCCATTTCAGAAAGCTATGTTTGTAATGCTTGCTTGAAACCACTCAAATGAGCATTCTCAAAGTCACAAATGTAGCAAGCTCCACGGCTTAATAGTACAAAATAAGACCTGATGTTTCAGTGTTGACTTGTAAAAATGACAGTAGCCTCACAAAGGCTGAACGCAGCATCTGTGCAGAATAGTACGGCCTAGTGAGCTCTTATGTTAGCAATGAACCAGGTCGTGAATGGAAGAGTAAGCTTACACAAGGATCTTTAAAATTGTTCTGCACCATTTTAAGTGGTTAGGTTCAATTAGCTGGTTCCAGATAAAGGGCAATGCAGTAATTCTGTGTGGAGGAGATCAAGGAGTAATCAACAGTTGAGAGATCTGCATGAGGTATAAGGTGCTTAATCCTGAAAATGTTTCTCAGATGGAACAGTGACTTCACTGCAGCAGACAGCTGGGCCCAAAATGTAAGCCTAGAGTCGAGAATAATGACAAGATTACATACCTTGCTAATGAAATTAATGCTCGTCTTCACCAGGCATAATATAGTTTAGCAAAGGAGGAATCTTTGAGTAGCATGAGCAGTCAAGGCACTTTGGAAGTTAAGACAGTATAGTAAGATTAGAGGCTTTGAAAAAGTTTTGTTTTAAATCTTGCCATTTAAATTGACTTCCAGTCATTCTATTTCTAGATTGCATAGTATCATTCTGTAAATAGTCGTGAAATAATATTACTGTTGGAGATGGGTTTGTAACTAAGGAATATCAAGAATGTGGAATCATTTACTACAAATATTTGGTCTTTTAGTAATCTCCAGATCTTTATGTACAATTTTGGATGCATCTCATGGTTTGGGTGAACATGCTGTAGTTGATCATCTGATGGGCCATCTGTGTTGTTTGTGTTGGTCTGCAAGTGATACTTGTTTCTGCCAATGGTGTGAATTTGTTTATCTCTGACGGTTCACACTTTATAAAAAAATGACTGGACAGTTATTTGTGGCAAGTGTTAACTAATCTGACTACTTTTTTTAAGTTGTAAATTGTGCTGTTCCCCATTTATTGACTTATTTTAACCAAAGAGTATGTGTATAATGTAACATATAATGACTAATACCAGAAAGAAATAATGCAGGATCTTTGAAAGCCACAAGGGAATACTGTAGAATCAGACACTGGTAAGAAATGGGTAATGCTTAAGTCACATTGTCTTTGTAGATGTTACGTTTTGGAGTTGAATAAGTTAAGTAGATTGAACTGTGATGGCCTTTTTTCAGCCACAACTTTGTTTCATACAAGAAAATACAAGTTGTAAGTGAATAGAACAGCACAGAATTATGGAGCAACATTTTTAAGTGCTGACAGTAGTTCTTTGTTGAAATTTATTTATTTATATTTGTTTGCTGGGGTATTTCTTTATATTTGTTTACTGGTGTAGTGCACTGATCAGTACTGAGCAGTTTCAGCCTGGGTGAAATACAAACCATTTCACAAACAAAAATATAGAAATGTAAGCAGCAACATAATAGTTCAGAAAAACTAGAAAAAACTGTGTACATATACATTCTAGTGAACAAGCAAAATGCATTGTGTAATCAAGCAGAGTGTAATGTAAAGTGTGTGTGTGTGTGTGTGGTTAAAATGTTCTAAAGTGGGTAGTTTGTCATTATTGGGTTATACATTTTGTTCCATTGCTTACTGGAAAAATGTTCAAAATTATAAATGTAAAACACACTAACAAGTGGTGCTGTGTTATACAAGGAATATAATTTAATACAATCAGGAACGTGAATCAAAGAACACATACATGTATGCATGGCCATAAAAATGTGCCCAAGGGACCTATGGTTTGAAATTAGCCCTCTCCTCTGGTCATGTGCATTTTATTTGAATGTGGGTTTTTATGCTGTTTCAATGAATGTGAGTTTCAATGGCAAAGAAGTTTACTGCTCATGCTAAGTCTTTCGGTTGTGAGACTGTATTATTTAGCAAATGGCTGTCGGTGTTTCTGCATTTTATTTCAACATCATGTAATCATTGCAGAAGTAAATAAGAAAACAGTATACACACTGATAGGTTTGAACAGTGTTCATGGTAACTGGGGAGAAATAGCCAAGTAATGGAACACTGGTATAGCTGGGGAAGAGACTGCTACAAGAGGGGCTACTCAGTGGGGCCGCAATCTACTTCACTGCCTAGGGCCCCATTTGACTATAATCTGGCTATGCTAATAATTTAAAGTATGAGAACAGTTTACATGACCCCTTTAAATCCAGAAAAAATACTCACTGGTGGCAGCGTCTCCTCCTTTAAGGAGGATCATGAGTGCTTCACATGCACGCATGCTGATGTGAGTAGTGGGTTGTGAAAAATTACTGTTTTCAGAAGTGTGTCTAGGCCCATAAAGGTTTGGGAACCATTGCTCTACACCAACTACCAGACTGCTGACAGAAATGAGTTTGAGTTTCAGTGCATTTTCAGGGTATTAAGAGATTCAGTGCATTTTCAGTGGATTATTTCATGAAATTGTGAGCTTCAAATGAAGAAAGTTTACTGCTTCTCACGCTAAGTCAGTTTTCAGTGTAAAACTGTTTTGTTTATCAAATGGTACACTGTGTTGTAGAATTTGAAAGCAGTGTTAATAGCATAATTGTCTTTGATGCAGAAGGCTATGGATTCCGCTCCCACACCATGTAGATGGAGTACTGACAGTGCAGTGCCCATTTGATTGCTGATTATTTGGTGCATTATAAGTGTGGATAAGGGTTCAACACTCCTAAGTATGTCGTCCTTTGTATGAGATGCCTAGCAACTATGAACTTGTCAGTTTTAGTCATTTCCTGTTGCAATATTACCAGTTTACCAATTTTTTAATGTAATATAGGTAATTAATTCTTCAAGGGCAACAGGCATTGAATTTGTAGATGAAACATTGAGATGTAAAGTTGCTTGCCAGTGGCAATCTCTTCATTAGTTACAGATTTCTTTAATGTGGAATTGTTCAGATGACTTCTCTTCTGCAGAGATTGTTTGTATTGAGTGATATTGTTGGATTGTAATGACAGAAGTCTGAGTGGCCTTTTATGGTTGAAATTTTCTGAAATGGGTAGTTTTGTCATTATTGGTTTATACATTTTGTTTCTTTGCTTATTAAAAGAATGCTTAAAACTAAAAATTTAAAACACATTCTAACAAGTGGTGCTGTATTACATAGGGAAAAAGAAGTTATGTACCTACCATAACGTTCCATGTTAGTTGTCTTCATCTCGCCTTCCTTTTTGCTGTTTGGGATCAGAGCCAAGGCCTCAGCTCCGACTCAGCCATCTTCAATAGCTCGAGAGCTGTTTACTGGCTCGAGGCTACCCCTTATCCCATGATGCCTAGCGAAAGCTACCCAGATCTCATTTGTAATAGCTAATCTCAGACATAAGTTGAGAAAACCAGTTATTTAAAAACTGGTTGTTCAATACATCTAATTATAGAATATGTTACAAAAAACCTGGCCAGAAGAACAATAAGGAAAAAAATACTCAGCCAGTGAAAACAAGAACTCCTCTCAGTCCAATAGGACAGGGGAAGGAGGGAGGGACGCAAGAAGGAAGGCGAGATGAAGACAACTAACATGGAACGTTATGGTAGGTACATAACTTTTTTATGTTAAGTTGTCTATCTCGCCTTCGTTCTTGCTGTTTGGGACAGTGTCCCTAGCACCTAACATCTTGGGTGGCTCATTGGAACAGACTCTTCAGAACAGTGGAACCAAAGTCAGCTCTGCTCCGGGAGACCATATTCACCTTGTAATGAGATATAAAGGTATGAGGGTTTGCCCACATGGCAGCTGCACAGATTGAATCTATGGGCAACCTAGACTGAAAAGCTATGGAGGTGGCTAATGCCCTGGTAGAATGACCTTTTGGTTTAGCTGGTAACTCTTTATTCCATAACTGGTAAATAAAGGTAATAGTATTAGATAACCATCTTGATAAGATCACCTTGGAAACTGGGAGGCCTTGTTTGTTGAAGGCATAAGAGAGAAATAACTGGTCTGACTTCCTTAGTTCTTTAGTTCTATGAAGGTAAAAATGCAATTGTCTATGAACATCCAGTTGGTGGAGCTTATATTCTGCCTTATTGCTGTGATTGGGAAAGAACACTGGGAGATCTATGGATTGATTTAAATTGTTCTCTGAGCAGACTTTAGGAAGAAAGGATGGATTGGTCCTCAAAGAAACTCTGTCCTTGTGAAACACCAGGTAAGGAGGGCAAACACATAGTGCTTGAAGTTCTGAGACATGCCTAGCTGAAGTGACAGCAACCAGAAAAAGTGTCTTCCAAGACAGAAACTTAAGGGAACATGATGCTGCTGGTTCAAAAGGAGGCAAAATTAAGGAAGTTAAGACTAAATTAAGATGCCAAGGAGAAGGGGGATCTCTCACTGGAGGTCTAAGAAGAGATGTTCCTCTCAAAAAATCCTTACAGAGCTTATGAGACATGATGTTAGAATTCAACAATCCGATATGAAAATTTGAAATGGCCGCTAACTGTACTCTAATAGTAGCGGAAGTGGCACTGGACCGAAAATGTTGTGCTAGAAATTCAAGAATTTCATGGACTGGGGCTGAGAAAGGATCCACATTTCTAGACTCTGCCCAGTAAGAAAATCGTTTCCATTTACTAGCATACGTTTTTCTCGTAGTAGACTTATGTGAGGAAACGATAATATCACGGACTGCTGGGGAGATACTGGGAAGCCTGGCTAAAGTTGGAATTGGAGTAACCAAGCTGTAAGCTGAAGTGTTTGGAGGGATTGATGCAACCCGCCTGATTGATGAATCAGAAGATCTGGAATTGGGTCCAGAATCCAGGGCTGATCGACAAGGTAGGGGTGCAGGAATGGAAACCATATCTGTCGAGGCCAATAAGGGGCAATGAGGATCATTTTGCAACCCAATGATTTTGCTTTCTGTATGAGTCTTGGTATTGGGGAAAAGCATAAAGGAGTCCTTGAGGCCAATCGTGGATTAGAGCGTCTCTGGGTATGTGACCTGGAAGCGGAAGAAGGGTGAAGTAGTTGCTACATTTGCTGTTGAGAGGGGTGGCAAACAGATCGCAGCAAGGCTGTCCCCATTTGTGGAAGATAAGATCCGCAACTTCCTGATTCAGAGACCACTCGTAAGGCATGAGAATAGCTCTGCTGAGCCTGTCCGCTATGACGTTGGATCTCCCAGGGATATGCGTCGCAATCAGAAAACGTTGGGAGGAAATCACCCATTGCCACAGTCTGAGTGCCTCTCAACAGAGGGGGTAGGACCTGGTTCCACCCTATTTGTTGATGTACCACACCACTGACATGTTGTCTGTTTGAATTGCAATGGTCCCATAAGGAAGAGAGTATTGAAGGGCTTGCAACGCCAGAAGCATGGCTCTCATTTCTAGGACATTGATATGTAGATGGTACTCGTGAGTTTGCCAAGTGCCTTGGACTGTCCTGCCCAGATAATGCCCCCCCCATCCTATCAGGGAGGCATCAGTGGTCACTGTGGCTACCAGTGGAGGCTGTATGAAAGGTCTGCCCTGAGACACTAGTGGGGAGTCCATCCACCAAGACAGGTGCCTTTTGCATGTTTCTGTAATCAGGATCATGTGAGACATGGGAAGCTCCTGAAAGGACCACTGCGTGAAAAGAAGCCACTGAAGAATTCTCATGTGGGAACGCGCTAATGGAACTAGAAGAATGGCAGCTGCCATGGAGCCCAGAGCTTGAAGGACATATCTGACTTGAATCCTTTTGCTCTGTATTAGGATTAACACTTGTTGACGAATTGTGGAAACTCTTTCCAGTGGTAATCTTGCAAACATTTCCCTTGTGTTTAATTCTGCTCCTATGTAAGTGATAGACTGACAGGGCAACAAGGCAGATTTTTCAAAATTTATTGTGATGCCTAGTTGAGTGCATGATGTGATGGTATAATCCCGCGCTTCTAAGAGTTGATGCCTGATGGTAGCAGTGAGGAGCCAGTCATCTAGATATGGAAACACCTGGAATCCTTGACTCCTCAGGTGAGCTGTGACTACTGCCATATACTTGGTGAACACGCAGGAGGCTGAGGTGAGACCAAAGGGCAGAGCTCTGAACTGGTAATGACTGGCCCCTACCTGGAAGCGAAGAAATCTCCTGGAGCATCTGTCCATCTTGATATGGTAGTATGCTTCCTGAAGCTCTATCGAGCACATCCAATTGTCCTGACCCAGAAAGGGTAGAACGGACTGTAGCGTGACCATCCAAAACTTTTCTCTTTGTACAGATTTGTTTAGTCTGCTGAGATCCAGAATCGGTCTCCAGTCCCCTGTCTTTTTTGGTACCAAAAAGAATCTTGAGTAAGTTCTGGATCCGAGCTGGTCTGTGAGGACTTTCTGAATGGCTCTTTTTTCTAGCAGTTTTGAAACTTCTATGACTGCTTGCTCCCTCAGATTGGCTGGAACATCTGGAAGGGCCTTTTTTTAACTGTAAGGGGGACTGATGGAAGGGAATTTTGTAACCTCCGGATATAATGGATAGTACCCATCTGTCTCTTGTTAAATTTTGCCAGGCTTTTGGGTACAGCAAAAGCCTTCCCCTGACTGCCTCCAGAGGTGAGCAGCCGGGCAACCCTTCAGGAATGCTGGAAGGGCTTGCCAGAGAAGGATTCTCTGTCATCCTGGTTCTGCAGACCCCCTCTGCCACGAGGGCGGCATCTATTATTGTTGTTGTTTCCCCCTCTGCCTCTGGAGGAAAAATCACCACATGTGTCAGGCAAGGATCCCTGGGATTTCTGGAACCACATCTTCCCACTCTTCTGACCCTTGGGGTAAGATCTACAGGGAGTGGAAAAATGGACTCCCATGGCAGAGAGAGTCTTGCCTTCTTGCTCACACCTGGTCAACGTGTCTTTCACCTGAGGCCCAAAGAGAAAGGAGCCATCAAAGGGAGTATTGGTGAAGGACGCTTGAAAGGGTTCCGCAGACTGACACAGCCGCATCCAAGCATATCTCCTGAGGGCCACACCTGTGCCAGTGGCTCTGCTCGCGCCATCGGCTGCATAGGAAATCAGCCTCATGGAGGAGTTGACTACAGAATTAAGAGTTGTCAGCTGGGGAGCTACTTTGGCTCGTACTCCCTCAGCTGTAGGATCTTGAAGAGCATCTCCAAGCTCTTCCAGGAGATCCCTTTGAAGACGAGTAAAATGACATAGATAGTTCAGGGACCTCATTGAGAAGGCCGCTGAAGCAAACATTCGCTTTCCGTATCTGTCCATCGTCCGAGACTCTTTGTTAGGGGGATGAACAGATGAAGAGGTTTCTGCTAACTCTTTCTTGGTGGCTGCTGCTACCACCATGGCATCAATGGGCACACTTTTGGAAAGGAATTGCTTATCCTGGAGGGCTTTAATACACCTGTTAGGTCTCCTCGGAGTTGGTTCCACAGTGTCTGGAGCTGACCAAGCCTTTCGAGCCACCACAGACATGAGTGGGTCGAAAGGAGGAGAAACCCAGGAGGTGGAAGGTCGGGAACCGAATGCGTCCAGGAACACAGACTCATCCTTGTTAGGGGCTAGGGAAGTCCAGTTCCCCCTCTGCCTAAGCATTTCAAGGATGTCCGAAAAGGAAACATCTTCAGAGGGGGACCCTTCCGATTCATCTAAGTCTGTATCTGAAGTGACAGGCTCAGGGGAGTCAATGTGCTTCCTCTTGCACTTCTTCTTCCAAGGGGGCTCCTCTGAGTGATCAGGGGAGGCCTCGGAAGAAGAGGGAACACCCAATGGGGTGTCCTGGGGCAGCGGTTCCCTACGCTTGGGGTCTGGAGGAGGAGCAGAGGTTGGCACAGACACTATTGGGGATGGAGCCGATGGAGCTGGTAGTGGAGCTGTTTCAGGGGACAGCACACTCTGCATGACCTTGAAGGCGTACCGACCTTGAGGCAGAGAAAGCTCTGGTTCCGAAGAAATAGGAATCTTTCTCCACACCCAGGGCGACGGCTCCGAGGCTGGTGTTGGAGCCGAGCTCACCTGTGCCAAAGCTCCGAGGGGAGAACAGGGTCAGACAAGGGTCCAATGCCACTCCCCCCCCCTCGGAACCGAGAGAGCCCTGGCATCCAGATTCCTCGACAGAAAAAACAATCGAGGTAATCAGAGCCGAAGGAGAGATGGTGATCGGAGCCGACGGTTCCACTACCCGCACACCAACGAACTCCGGCTCCGAACTCAATGGAGTCAGAGGAGGAATGGAAATAGAGGCGGTTGGGATAGTAATTTAGCTAGTGCCTGTGATTTAAGCAACCTACTTACTACTCTCTCCATATCATGATCTGAAAGCCTAGAGGACCGAGAGGAGTGTGAAGAATGGTGGCTACGTTCACTTTGTAATAATGGTAATCGAGGCGCCGAGAGGATGGACTCTAAAGTAGGGGACCTCAGTCTCTTATGGCTCTGTGATGGCTCTGAAACATCTGATGGAGCCGACGGAGGAGTTGTCTTGTCAGTGCCAGCCAGAACCAACATACTCGGTTGTTCCAGTACAGGAGTCGGCTCCGAAGGTGGAGCCGATGGTTTGACAGATTTAGGGGATTTCACTGGCTGAGAACTCTTTGCTGGTGAATCCTGAGGCTTCAATAAACCCCGAAGGATTAATTTGTTTTTGTGCTCCTGCAGGACCCTTGGACTAAAGGCGTGGCAAATAGAACAAGAGTTCTGCAGGTGAACAGCGCCCAAACAATAAACGCAAATAGTGTGCCCATCTGTCAGAGACATTTTCTGACAGCATGAGTCACACTTTTTGAAGCCAGAAACTTTCGTATCCTTAGACATAACTCTACCACTACACACAATCCAAGTACCACAATACAGACAGACAAAAAAATCTCTACACTACTAAACGAACACAAGATTTATTTATTTATTTTTTTAATACAGTAAAAAAGCCTCTAAGTTAAACGGCTGTCCTAAGGGAGGGGGGGGAGGGGAGAACTCTCTAATTTAAACGAGTTCTTAAGAAAAAAAGGAACTGCGGAAGAAGCGACGTCCACAAACAACACCCACAGAGAATAAAACTATAAGGGGAAGTATACCAGTTTTAAGAAGTTTAAACAAATATAATTATATAAATATACAAAAGTATACAAGCCTGAGCTAGAAACGACACACCTCGTAGCTGAAGCGGCAAACGATATCTGGGTAGCTTTCGCTAGGCATCATGGGATAAGGGGTAGCCTCGAGCCAGTAAACAGCTCTCGAGCTATTGAAGACGGCCGAGTCAGAGCCGAGGCTTGGCTCCAATCCCAAACAGCAAGAACGAAGGCGAGATAGACAACTTAACATTATTATTTAATGCAATCAGGAAGTTGAATCAAAGAACAAATACATGTATGCATGGCCGTAAAAATGTGTGCAAGGAGTCTTTTTTGAAAACAGCACAAATGTAAACTTAATCACTGATTAGATGCATTTTCTATAAATATGGGTTTATGGGTTTTCATTCAGTTTCAGTGGCAGAGAATTTTACCGTTCGTGCTAAGCCTGTTTTCATTGCGAGATTGTATTGTTTAGCAAATGGCTATCTGTGTTTGTGCTATTCTATCTTAAGCTTCTGTACGCAGGGAGGAGAGAGAGGTTGCTATTCTACTTTCACTGAGCTGTAAGGCTTGCTCGCCTACCCCGGAGTAAATTAAACTGTTTAGATTAACCTAAGCAATCCTTTGAACCAAGGCACATGGGCTTCTATTTTCTGACGACATTACTTTTATAGTAAAGTATGTGTAAAGGAGAAACAGGTTAAGGCAGGTTTATTAAAGGAAACTTCCACCTTCACTTGCAGTTTAAACTACATTACAAGGTATCCTTTCTTCTATGCATTTAAATAATTAAAGGAAATGACTGGACTGGCTTTCTTGGGGAGTGAATGACTGGAGTGGCTTTTTTGGGGTGTGACCTACCTGTGGGAGTGGCTCATAGGGCTGTTTCATGAGTATGGTGTGGGTGGGGCCTAAGGGGCGCCGAAGCACTACTTCGCCTAGGGCGCCATATCAGCTAAGGCCGGCCCTGCACACAAATACATACAGTAAATTTGCTTACATTATCATTATGAAATTAGTAATAAGTTCACAACAGCAATTAATTTACCTTGAGTGCAAAAAAAAAAAAAAAAAAAAAAAAAAAACTGCAGAAACCTCACAAGCCTCCTTAAACATTTTTCACAACTTAATTTAAACAAACAAGTTTCAGGCTTCACTCTTTGGGTCAATTTCATGAAATCCATGTCTCAAACACATAATCTGATGACTGCAGACTTATAATTCTCTACACTTTGTCATAAATTATATTTAGGGAAGGATATTTTATTCTGTCAACCAGCAACAGTGAGGGGGAGTCCATACTCATGTGAAAGCAGTATTCCTTTCCAAGTAGGTGCTTCACTTTCTTGAGACAAGAAATTATACATTTTCAAGTCCCAGAACAATAACATGTTAATTTTACTTTTGTCATTTCTGTGTGATACTGAGAGTTACTTTAGGTCAAATCATATCCCCAGCTATCTGAATGCATTAGTGGACCTGACAGTATTGGAAGCACCAAACTAGATATCACAAGTTTTAAGAGTAATGGCGAGTTTCTGTTTAGCTACAAACAACATGGCTTCTGTTATTTTGTAGTTAAGAATAAGAGGCATGTGATTAAGCCAGATGTTAAGGGTCAAGGTCCTATTCAGTAAGTTTTTGTTCCTGTATGAGAGGGATCTGATTTATAAATAATCTTGTCCTCAGCATATAAGACTACTTTAAGGGTAGAAAAACCTGTGAAATGTCTGTTAATAAATATTCGTGAATGAATATTTAAATTTGCTCTTTGAAAAGTTCACTAACATCCATGAAGAGGTGTGCTAATGGTACCAAGTACTATGACGATAGTCAGAAACAGATTTCAAGAAACTTACTTTTCACTTAGGGTCTGCGTAAGAAGGATGCGTCAGTCAGTGTATATTCCCGACAAAGCTATGCCAATATTACAGAACACCCAAGCCTCTTCCCCAAAATCTTTTAAATTAATGAATGCAATTAAGAGCAACCTATAGGGAATCATTAGAAGTCATGACTTCCCTATTAGCACAGCTTAGGAAGTGAGACTATGCAGTGGATAAACAGAAATCTGAAAAACCTTTGGCAGACAAGGAATTAGCTTAGTGGAGTACACTGAAGATGGAAAACAGATCTACTAAAAATAATGTAATAGTAGCAACATTAAATAAGGTTGTTGTGTCCTTGACATGGGATTCTAAAATATGAGCTATTAACACAAATGAAAAATCACACCCTTCATTACTGTTTTTTTTATATGCACAGAGCTAATATACAAGGACTTCCAGTTTCACAGGAAGAGCACGGTGTGGGAAATACAATGAAAAAAAAATCTAGCCCCCATAGTGGATACAAATCCATCAGCAAGACAGGAAAGCACCACTGAAGCTGCACACAGTTAACAGCAAGACAGCCACTCCCATACAATTTATGCCCGTAGCACATGTTCTTTAACAACACATCTTCCTATCATGCCTACTGCCCTAACAAGTGCTAACTGTAAAAAGCATAAAAATTTCCCCTTAGGTTAGCAGTTAAACATGCACAATTATGACCGCTAAGTTCTATGATTGTGCAAGGTTAACCTTTTGTAAAATAATATACCTATTTCTATTAGTAAAAAAAGAGGAAAAAAAGCAAATATTGTTACCTTTTAAATAAGTTATCTGGTCTGATTGATTTGCCACAGTATATACCGGAAAGTAATTCATCATGCTTAATGCTGAAAAGAAAGAAATATAGCCTCCGAAAAATTCCACTACCATTCTTCTCCTCCACAGAGTATCACCTGTCCACTCATGATTGGCAGTGGAGTTTTACAGTGTCGAGTTGCCAGCCTGGCGCCCAACCTTCCACAGAAGGCACACACACACCCACTCACACCTAGGGCCAATTTAGAGTGTCCAATCCACCTACTGCATGTCTTTGGGATGTGGGAGGAAATTGGAGCACCCGGAGGAAACCCACGCGACCACAGGGAGGACATGCAGACTCCGCACAGAAGGCACCCCAGCCGAGGATCGAACCGGAGAACCTCTTGCTGTGAGGTGACAATGCTAACTACTGCACCACCATGGCTGCCCCAAAAAATTCCACTACCATTATTTTTCTTAAAAAAAAAAAAAAAAAAAACTCTGGCAAAATAATTTCTGCTACACAGCTTGTATTGTATGTATGTATGTATGTAGCTGTTATCCATTTTATTTGGAGTTATACAGAGTGCTGGCATCACCAACAGACTAACCAATCAGATAACGTGGAATCTGTGTCATTCTAGATAGAACCAGCCTGAATTACCTTCCTAATTCAAGTTCCTGCCTCTCACTGTAAACTGTAAAACTTTCTACAGTAGATTACTTTTTTGGTATTTGTATTTTTTTTCATTGTAACTTGTATTGCCTAAGAAAATTAAACAGCAGCAAAGAGTGTGGGAAGTACAGTTGATATTTGTGTTTGTACGATTTAGCATAAGGTATGTACTACTTAGTGCTCTTACAGTTTTCATTGTATTTAAATAATATTTGGTATGTCTCTGGACTTCATGTGATATTAACGTGACAAAAGCAGATTAAGGCTGACAATTAAAGTATTTTTTTTTTTGTTATGTGCATTTCCAAGTGAGATTATATCAGTCTGGTGCTGCATACTCAAACTGGGATGGATCTTTTCCAACTCTGTGCAGAAGAGTGAGGTGCATGTTCTCTCCAGCTTGCTTTATTTGGTTCTGCGAAAGAAGTGGAGACTGTCCGGGCTCTCCATGGACATAATGCAGTGAATTTTTTGGGGGCATACTAACTTCAAGCATAAGGAACCCAGCTGTGAATTAAACCGAAAACAAAGAGTTATAAGGCAGAAACACTAGCAGCTATATTTAGGTAGATTTTTTTTTAAGTATTTGTGCATCTGCACATGTGTACTTATGTGCAATTCATATTGTACATGTTAGGAACATAGATAATTTCAACCTTCCCTGATTTTGTAGGATGTCAGGATTTTACATTAATGTTTGGTCTTTCCTCATAAGGTTTGTGCTTCTTCTGGCACATCAGTGAGGACTGCAGCCATTAAAATATGACACAGTTTCAGACTTAATAATCTTCAGAAAAGTCCTGGTAATGCAAAGATATTATTCCAATAGCTTTATGAGTATGTAAAGAGAGTATCTTTCTGATGCTGGTCCTTTATCTGCCAATATTTTATAGCTGTTTCTTAGTTTTCTTAAGGTAAGAGGTTGATAACTATGGGCTGGTAGTGGATCTCACACTGTATTCTGACAGTAGTGACCTGAGAAGATACATTCCTGTGTGACAGTTATTTATGTAGTTACTCATTTATTTGATCATAATTAAACATCTGAAGTATACAGTCATGCAACTGGCTGTAATGTCATCTGTGCGAAGACCTACATCCTCTCAATTGTCCCTGATATAACAGAACGTCCTTTTTTTTTACTCATATTTTAGTCCATTTTTTTTATCACTTTTATGGCAAATCAATAAAGAGCTGTCACTAAATAATGAAATACATAAGTTTCAGATTTAATAGCTTTCAATAAAAAGCATGCCATTTCAAACCAGGTTTCAAACCTACTCCACAGGTGACCGATTATTGTACGTAATCAGTTTTTTACAAGTGAGTCAGATACTGTGGCATATAGGATGCAGAAGGAATTTTTTTAGATTTGCAGAACATAATCCAAAGGCACTTTATCTCCTTATTTCATGTTTTTATATTTGGTCACAAGGGCAACCATGCAGTGGCCAGCTTTTTGATGTTTTCCAGTATTCACCTCTTGGCCTGACTGTATTCACAGAGATTGACTGTATGTCATGCTGGCATTTTTGAAATGACTCTACTTCACACAACTGAGAGAAAAGAAGTGCTAAATAGTGTTCATAACTCTGAGACCTGGCTGCAGAGGTGCTAATGATTTTATTTTTCTCAGGCGTTAGTGATCAAGTTTGAATTCCAAATCTCATGCCATGCTAATATTGATGGAGAGGTGCTAACAATGTTGTTTAGTCTCACTGCCCAAGAGGTTAATGATGAGAAAGTTTGAATTCTACATCCACGCTAATATTGCTGGTTTTGGAAGAGTGACTGAAAGAAAGAAATATATTATAGTGCATAGTATTAGTGTGTATACCAAGCCATTCCGATTTTTAAGACATACAATATATTTTAGATTTTTATATGTCTATAAATATATTTATAATGCTATGATTCTGTTTTGTGGAAGCCAGGGCCGGTCTTAGCCAAAATGGCACCCTAGGCAAAATAGTGCTTCAGCGCCCCTTAAGCTGCACCCACACCATACTCATGAAACACTCCTATTTGAGCCACACCCACAGGGTCACTCCCCAAGAAAGCCACTCCAGTCATTTCCTTAAATTATTTAAATGCATAGGAAGAAAAAGATACCTTGGAATGTAGTTAAACTGCAACTACCTTTGCATACGTATTTTCTACTTTAAATACCAGTGCTGGATCATGGTCAAATAGGGCCATAAACAGGGTAATAGATCCCCCCACAACAGCCCCTCCTGCAGCAACCCCCTACCCCCACAGTAGCAGCCCCCTCCTCAGCCATTCCAGTGTTCCATTATTTGGTCATGTGTGTAATAGGATTTTCTAATAGTTCTTTTAAATTCATCCCTACTTTGGTGCTAAAAAAAGGCTAGTCATCCACAGCGTGGTATATATCCTAATTGGTCCTAAAAATACTCCAGTTCCTTTGTAGAATGTTTTTAATATCTTTAGTTAGGACACTATGTTGAACTATACAAGCTTGTGTGTAATTAACAGGTGTAGAGATACACACACAGATCATAATATTGGAATTGGTACTAGGAGTTGTGGCTGTTGCCCACAGTGTGGTTATATTTTTAGGGAATCTAGTGTGGTGTTGAATGATAAAATGAAAACTTACATTAATTTTAGACATGGCAATTACAACACTCAGAGGATAGTTGATCTGGCACTATGTGATACCTGTCCAGGATTTTATGTCAGAAAGACCTAAAGATCGTTAAAATGGAGAATTTATGAGCATATGTATGAATTAAAGAATAAAAAAGAGACTAATGCACTGTTTAAGCACTCCTTGGAATTTTCATGGTTTCAAATTCGGCATCCTGGACAGTGTACACATAGAGCCCAGGGGTGGGGATTGGAAAAAACAGCTTTGTAAGAAGGAGCTTTTGTGGTAACTTAGGCTTGCTGCCAATTTCTCCCATGGCTTAAATGATACTATATATATATTACTCCAGCCCTCAAGGACAGGGCAATAATTAAGTAGTGGGGGTATTAATACTGTGCCTTGTATTTAAAAAAAATTAAAAAATAATTATTTACAATTTTTGATACTGTTTGACTACATATTTATAGTTGCTATATTAAGAATTTATTTATGTATATATTAAAGTCAAGTTTTTTAAAATATTTTTTATTCTAAACACATTTTATCTATTTTGTGGTTATACTTTTTAGTATGTTTTTTTTCAATAAGATCTGTTTTCTATTCATTATTTAATGTCTCTTTAAAAATGTATCCTTTATTGACTTTTCAGCCAATCAAAGGCAATACTATGCTATTTAATGTTGATTCTGATTGTTGTTTTTAGTTCTGACAAAGTCATTGTTGTTTGATGAAAGTGCTTAAATATTGAATTGTGCTTGGTTTCTTCATTAAAAGTGGAGTCTTGACAGCCACTGGGTGCATGTTTTTTGGTTATTGGTGTTTTTTTTGCATCCTGGAACTATCGGTGAATTTATTGGGTGTAGTTTTAGACTGACTTACTACCTAACTTAACATCCACTGCTACTACTAAGATGAAACGTCATTTCTCAGTCCATGGTAGTCTGCACAAAGTTATCTCTGACAATGGTACTCAATTTACTAGTCAGTTGTTTCAGAAATTTGAAAGAGAACGGGACTTTGTACATGTTACTAGCAGTCCTGAATATCCACAGTCTAATGGTGTAGCTGAACGTGCAGTGCAGAGTGCAAAACAATTACTTGAAAGGTCAAAGCGTGACAGTATCGATGTCTTTTTTAATTTAATCTCAAAAACATACTCTGTGATGACATTCTTGGCTCAACTGCTCAAAGACTTCTTTCCAGGCAAACAAGAATGACGCTACCTATTAGTTCCAGTTTATTGAGGCCGAAAGCTGAGAAAAACAGAACCATAAAGGCTCAACTATTCAAGAAGCATTCAATCCAGAAGTCCAGTTATGATAAATCTAGCAGATTTCTTTGCTCGTTGAGGGAAGGAGAGACAGTAAGAATACAAATGGCAAAAGGTTTCAACCGGATTGGTCAAGTTACTGAAATATGTGCCAAGCCGAGATCCAACCTTGTAGAATCTGAGGGTATGGAGTGCAGAAGAAATCGCAGGCATCTACTTCCTGTACCAGCATCATCATCACAATATTGTTCTAGTGGGACATACTTTAGATCTCAGAGTGAACCAAATGCTGTTTCCATTCCTGAGTGTGTTCCGGTCTCTGATTCCATTTCTGAAGATGTTCCAAACAATTCTAAGATAGAACATTTTACAGAGACAGCTCCAGTTGCTAAGCCCAATTCCCAGTTTTATGTGAAAAGATATGGATGAGTAGTATCCAGGCCCAGTGTGAAATATGCAGCAACATGAACTTAACTGTATATATATATATATATATATATATACCTTATGTTGTGTAAATGCATGATAGAGAACCGTCTGTAACATTTGCATGTCAAATAGATTCATAACATTGCATGTTTCATTTTTTTAAGAGGGAGGATGTAGATCTGAGTGCATGTGCTGTGTGCCATGTCTTTAAGAAGCATGTCAAAGACGTATCGCGCATGAATAAATACCAGGCATATGCTATTCCTAGTGACATTTTGAGACTGCAGCCAGAGGGTAAGCATGTAAGATTCCAGCAGTTAGTTTCTATATAAGTTACTTAAGTTAAAGTCAGTTAACTTCTATTGTGATGCGTTTGTATAAAATAATGCTGCTAGAGCAGAACCAGTGAAGACTCTTCTATTGTGTCCAAAGTAGGAGAGCGACGCCTCTCAACCTCTTAGCACAAGAAATCTGAACAAAGCCTAAAATAATGGGGGGGGGGGGGAGACAAAGGCTCCAAAAAGGGGCAAACTGTAAATATTTATTTTATTTTACTTATTTTACAGTTTGTTTACCAGGAGAGTCCACTGGGCCAAAAAGAGCCCGTTTTCAATGGAGTCCTGGGAAGAAAAGGTCCATGAACAACAATATAATATGAAGACAATGCATTTACATTTGTGTAATACTATTGAAG
This sequence comes from Protopterus annectens, assembly GCF_019279795.1. Lineage (NCBI taxonomy): Eukaryota > Metazoa > Chordata > Ceratodontiformes > Protopteridae > Protopterus > Protopterus annectens. The sequence continues at coordinate 1,553,648,126 of NC_056737.1, read as the reverse complement.
AATGATGGTATTACACAACATGACAAAAATCCATGATTGCAGTGAAAATACAGTCAAAAAAGCAAAAAGTAAAATTACACACACACACACACACACACACACACACACACACACACACACAAATAAGTCAATTAAAATAAGAAAAATCCATCGGTGCATATTCCTGTTAGATTTGTTATAATGTGAAATAACACAGAGTTGACATTACAGTTTTACATGAAATCTTAGCAGAGTTAAAGTAGGATAGGGGGATAAGAGGTGTTGCTCTTTATAAATATATATATATATATATATATATATATATATATATATACACACACACACACACACACATATTATATTATAATATTGCTCTTATAAACTTAGAAAGTTGCTAGAATAACAGGATTTGTCTCACCATGCATTTTTTGAAGGAAATAAAGGCTGAAACTCAAATGTATGACATCCTCAGTGATTTGCCAAAAAAACACAAATTTTATGAGGAATAGGCCAAAAATATGGGGCAAAAATCTGGACAGTTGAGAGGTATGCATACCTCTCAACCTCTTAGTGCAATATATCTGGACAAAGACTAACATGATGTGGGTGCAATGGCCGAAAAAATAGGGATAGATTTTAAACATTGCACTTTTGTAACATAGAAAGTTGCTAGAACAACAAGATTTGTGTTAATGTGCATTTCTGAAGGATATGAAGTCTGAAAGTCATATACAGGATCATAGGAGGTTACTAGGCTAATGGCCCTGGGGCCCTTACAAGTCTAGCCAAGAGTTTATCTCCAAAAAGAAACTTCAGTCAGCACTTGTCACCCATGTCAATGATGGACACAGGTATAACACCTGGGACAAATGTGTGGTTTCCCATCCACTCATCAAGGTTGTGCTTGAAGAGGGCCAGGGTGGTACTCTGATGTGTATGGGAAGTCTATTCCAGAGATGGGGCAGCCTCTGGGAGACAAACCTGTCTCTCCAGCATGTTTTGTTGATGTCACATACAACATTCAGGCCTTTTGAGCAGGTAATGAGCGAGAAGTTAGACTTATGGATATGGAGCATATCTAGTACAGCAGTGTCCAAGTTTGCCTTGTAAGTGAGACACAGATCACCTCTGAGGAATCTGTACGATACCGAGTACAGTGATAGTTATTTGAGCCTGTCCACATAGGACAGGTGCTGGAAGCCATGGATTCTCTTTGTGAGGTATTTCTGTGGCCCTTCCAGTTGGTGCAGATGTTTGGAGAGGTACATACCAAACGGGGCGTTACACTCAATTATTGGTCTAATGAGGGAGAACTATAGAGAGGTAATAACTTCCTTTTTTTTCTGGATGCAACCCCTTTACTTATGACATGAACCAAGTGCATAAAGTCAATGTATCCACTATTCACTACTAACCACTTTTTAAACCTCAGAGACAAGTTAATGCCCTTTAACAGAATTCCAAGAAAGCAGGTCACCAGATCTTACTGGAAAAGGGGAACATAGAGCAAGAACCATCTAGGAGAGATAAGACTGCATTTGGGTATATACACCAATTGAGCAGGCATACAACAGACAGAGTTGGGGTATGACTGATGACAGGAAACGCAAAAAGCATAGAAAAGCTTCAAGACTTGATAAGGAAAGCCACTGAGTGATAAATACACAGTAGTACTGAACGGTCTGGGGAGACCAAACAAATCTGGTCACTATTACATTGAAGGGTAAACTTAACTTAGTCATCCTATAAAGGGGGGACATTAAAAATCATCAAACCACATGCTAATGATAGGACTGGATGAGTGCATCCCTGGTAGTCATGGAGAAGAGTTCTTATAGCTTTTTAAGAAAGTGATGCTTCTGTCCAACAACACATCTCATTACCTGGTACAGCAACATCAGAAATGCTCTCTCCAGCTTGGGAAAGCATAATTTAGAAGTTTAAAGGGCTGGCTGCATACTTCTTAGTGCCAAACCAAACATTAGATTTTAATGTATTGAACTAGACAATTTTTTGTCTGAACCAGACTTTTGAGGACAGGCATGGTGGCAATTCAGCTTCCACCTAAGGAAAACAGTCTGGAATGTACTGTATCATCACTGATAAACTGAATAACTAAAGATTCCTACAAACCTGCAAAATATTAGACTGACACCAAGACATGAAAGAAAATAAGCAAGCTTAACATTAAACTGCCTTGCATGACTGGCAATTCTCCATTCAATGAAATGGTACACACCCCTAGACCCAAACTGTGGACTTTAAATAACTTGACAGTTTTTTCTTTACATTTACTAAGGGTTGTGACACTGCACTTTACTAACCTTACCAGTTGCTGTAAAGATCAACAAACAAAATAAATAAGGGGTAACGACCAAGAGGTTCCACGGTCGGGGTGCTCACACTTGGTTTTCAAAATAAATAAGGGGGCTTTTTGGTGGAGACTCACGCAAACATTCAACCTACAATAAAGCAGGTTAAAAAACTATTAACATTATTCAGTTACTGGGGTATTTTTATTCAGTACATCAGCACACATAGGCCTTCCATATACTGCCACAGCCAAAGCTTGTGCGCAAATGAAGTCAGGGACAGTGTTTAAAAGACACGATAGGTTAATTTTTTTGTACTTTTCTAAACATTTTATAATCAACAGTGTATCGTGACCTACCTTGATGTTCCCAATAAAACACATTTTTTCGACGTTTTTGATTTACAAAAATATTAAAATAAAACTGCTTAGCTTAAGATTATTCCTACATTAAAATGGCCTCCCCAAAAAACTGGGTGATACGACTAATTTCAGTATTTGAAAAATGTAAACTTGTTTAAAAATAAAACAAACGCACATTTAAAGTAAACGCAACCATGCTGCCCCTTTAAACTATATATATATATATATATATATATATATATATATATATATATATATATAAATATATATATATATATATAAAACAATTATTATTACCACAGAACTGCAAATTTTATGAGGACAGTTGAGAGCTATATTGCACACACATGCAGCTACTCTCACATAGCAATACACACACATACCTACTTTCTCACGAAGTAACACACACCTCTTTCACACAGAAACTACTAACTAATGTAAATTCCACACACTCCTACTCTCTCATACAACACAAAGACACTCACCATCTCTCTCATACACACACCTACTCTCTCTCACAGTAACACATTCACTTTATCTCTCATATAAACAGAACAACTGATTTAAATTCCACACACACACACACACACACACACACACACACACACACACTTTCTCTCACATACAGAAACCTTCTATACACCACCGCTTGCGTGGGTGCATGTGACACACGCATGTTCCTCTTTAAAGGAGAAGGCTCCACTACCATGGAGTGAAGATTTTTTTGGGGGGTAATTGTTGAAGCCTCCTGGCCAGCCTGCAGGTATAAAAGTGGGAGGGCACTTGCCCCTTCCCCTCGCCCTATGATGCCAGTGCCCTATGGTTTATTTACTTTAATTAACTTACTCTTCTTATTATGCGTTTGCATAATAAGAAAAGTAAATAAATAAACACAAATTGCGCCCTTTAATAGGGTGGCCTGTACGGTGCCCTATGCAGTTGCCTAGTTCACCTGTGCCTAAGGCTGGCCGTGATGGAACCAATTCTGTTACTCTCCCTCCCATTATATATCTCGTGGCCTGTCAGTGCCTTTTTTTTTTTTTAACACATGTACGTGTATATATATATATATATATATATA